>NC_063047.1:44180276-44237776 GCF_018812025.1 Megalobrama amblycephala
ATATGGTTATGTTGATGTAATTACCCTCTTTAGGTCAAACTTCTCAGCATACTACCAGTAATCCAGAAGTCCTCCCTACTGTGGAAGAACCCATCAGTCCCCCTAAAACTGATGATGATGACGCCTTTTATGATTTTGTTGGTGATGCATCTGAATGGAGTGCTGAGGTCCTCCATGCTCTCAACAGTGTCATGTGCGAGTTTAATGTCAAATCAATCGACATCTCCCAGGTTCCAGTCTCTGATGTGTCAGACTGTAGTGTCGATGTCCCACAAGCTTCAGATAATCCAGCAGTGGACACTGTGGCATCTCAGTCAAGCCAGCTGAAGGATAATGAGGAAACAATAATGGGTGAGTTTGCTACCACAACCCTAACATAACTCAATACACGTTTGATACAAGATCTTTTTTTTTTTTTTTTTACTCAGGACACAGAACCATCAGGAATTTGATGGTTTAAATTGACTTAAAAGTGCAATTTCTTTCAGGGTAGTTGATAACATGTAAATTATTATTATTATTATTATTATTTTTTTTACATTCAACAAGATTTCATTTCAATTTGTATGTATGTGTAAAGTGAAGTTGGATTTTACACTGAGAAAAATATTTTTATTACATAAATATTTCTGTAATGTGACAAATTAATTTCTAAAAGCATAACTATCCAATGTAGTATCTCAATTAATTAATGCAAGTATGTAGTATCTCAATTAATGTATGAATAGATAAATATTGTTTTAGTTTTAGAAGTATGTCCTCTGCAGGACACCGCTTGACATTTCATGTTAACAACTCTTATTTTTCTTTGAACAGACATCAACAGTTGCAGCGATAAAATCAGCATTCAGCTAAGTAAAGGCAGCTTTGGCACCATTTATTCAGGGATTTGCTTGGGTGATGGCCTAAAGGTGAGATCTTTTTTACTTAAATTATTTGTATAGTAAATTATTTTCCCTGTCTTATATTTGTATATTCTTATATGTACTGTATGTCAACAACTTTAGAACACTTGACCCATAAGACATGCTCTACATCATGGGTGTGCAATCACCATTATCTAGCCCGATTTTTAATTAATTAATTTTAATTAAACACACCCAAACAAGCTAATAAATGTCTTTAGGATCATTAAAAACTTCCAGGCAGGTGTGTTGGAGTGGCCCTCCAGGAGCAGGAATTGGACACCCCTGCTCTACATGCTTAGAATTTAATTAAGGAAAATTGACATGTCTGTCTCCATCTAACCATCATAAGAATTGTCTTTCTTCTAGGAGGGTTATTCTGAACCTCTTCAATTAGAGCTGCAACATCAGCACTCAGAGGATAAGGAGAGAGATGGAGCCTCGGACAATGAGACTAAATCAGACTCCGAGGTTCCTGAAGTTCCCGTTCCTGCTGATGACACACCAGAGGTTCTCAACAAAGTTCCCTCAGGCCTTTCCTTACGATTGAAGAACTTGTGGGAGAGATATGCATGGGAGATTCTCACTCCGGCTATGATCTCCTCCTTCATCATTATCATTGTAAATCTGGGTCCGATGGCTCTGATGATGATGATGATGATGCCATGCTTTCTGATCAAGTGCTTCCATCAGATCATCACAACTGGTTACAGAGTGTATCACTGTTACCACATACCATGGTTCAGAACCGTAAGCTTGTACTTCCTGCTGTGTGTGAGCTACTTCTTCTATGAGGAAAAGATCAGAGATTATTTTTTCACTCTGGTGCAGAGGGAGGAGTCTGTACACATGCTCAGCAAATACCATCACTTCATTCCCTTTGCCCTGTACTTCGTAGGGTTCTGCATGGTTGTTTTGAGTCTGGTGAAGAAACTCAATCGCCTGCCATTCTGCATGTTCATCTGGACTCATTTGACCCTGCTGATTGTGGCGATTCACTCAGGCTTAATCATTCAAAACCTTTTTGAGGAGATGATCTGGTTTATTGCGCCCATCTCCAGTATTATTTGTAACAACATAATCGATTGCATGTTTGGATTTATTCTTCAGTCGCAGCCTTTAAGTTGTCTCTTAATAAGACATGGGAAAGGTTTATCGGTGGCTTCCTCTCCAGTGTTGTTGTGGCAAGCAGGACGAGGGTGAAAGCCGTGAGAACGGGGTGAGGCCGGTGGCGTGACTTGACACCATGTT
Source organism: Megalobrama amblycephala (assembly GCF_018812025.1). Lineage (NCBI taxonomy): Eukaryota > Metazoa > Chordata > Actinopteri > Cypriniformes > Xenocyprididae > Megalobrama > Megalobrama amblycephala. Next base: position 44,182,433 of record NC_063047.1, read on the forward strand.
AGCGTGAAGCCGGTGGCGTGATTGATGAGGAGCGCCACCTGTTGCTCCTGATGCTTCCATCTCCTTTTCTCTCACCTCGTCTGTCCATACCTCCAGGTGCTGCGGCTGCCGTGACAGGTCCCCCTAGATGGGGTAGTAGAACGCAGTCTTGGGAGTACTCCCCAGCTTGTGAGGGGCAATGGGGGTAAGTGGCAAGCAGGACGATGGCGAGAGGGGCGTGAGAACGGGGAGAGGCCGGGTGTGTGATTGATGATGAGCGCCACCTGCGTGCCACACCAGTCTAGAGTTTCTCACGGAGGAGCTCCTGATGCTTCCTTCTCCTTTTCTCTCACCTCGTCTGTCCTTACCCCACTTTTACTTTTTTACTTTGTTTTGTTGTTTGTTATTTTTATACGATTAAAAAGTTGTTGAATGTTCGCTGGTTCCCGCCTCCTTCTTCCCTGTTCTACGAACTGTGTTACAGTCAGTGTTGGGCACGTTACTTTAAAAAAGTAATTAGTTATAGTTACTAGTTACTTCTCACAAATAGTAACGGAGTTAGTAACTGAGTTACATCATTATAAAAGTAACTAATTACCAGGGAAAGTAACTATTGCGTTACTTTAAAAAAAAAAAAAAAAAAAGTGTCAAATAACTTGAATGCCCCCATTATTAAATATAAGCCTAAGAATAAATAATTCTTGACCCGACTCGTGACTCATGATCCGCTCTTGCTTATGAAATTTCTCTGTACTGTCATTAAAGAAAACATAGTTTCATATTTATGTTTAAATAGTCCTATGTTATGTTTTAAAATTCATTTACTTGATTATGAAAAGTGAACACCATGAGTAAGATGCATCATAAGATGAGTCATGGAGTGGGTCAGACATGATTTTGACCACTTCATTTTGTAAAAATTGTATCTTAATTTTAATCAATGTTTCATCAACCAGTTGCCTGGATTTAATAAATAAGAAGCAAATATAGCAGGCAATATAATCATGGATGCGCGGGCGCGAATCACTGGCGCGTGAACTGGAGCGCGACTTATAGGCTAAATGAACCGAAACTCAGCGGCTGCTTGCCTCGCAGACATTATATCTATAGAAAGCTTGAAATATCTACTTTAAAACGAAATAATTAAAAACGAAAAGAGTACTCCGATTATGTAATCCGAATGAAATGTGCATTTTCTCTCTAGGCGCGTCCAGTATATGCGGAGATGATGGGTCAGCAATGTCAACTTAATCTTTGCAGCTGACACTGATTCAGAAAACATTACTTTATTAATAAACAATTAAAATGTCTCCTTGCTGTTTTTTGTCATATTCATAATCATTACTTTAGCCGGTTCTTTATGGCAAGCGTTATGCATGCGCTTGAGTGCATAGCCTATATTACATAAACGCTCATTATTAGTTTATTCTCTCCAGTATTTAAGAAATTAAATTAATATAAATGTGATTAGTCAACTAATGGCTTAAATGAACAACTACTAATCGACTAGAAAAACTTATTTCACATATTTTCGATCCAGCATGTCACATGATTATCGCAGTATATAGGACCTTCGAACCAGAAAGACACAGCTTACATTTTACTAAAAGGTTTTTGTCTTTATGCTCAACTAAAGTGAAATAATGAGGATATTTCCACTTTGAGAATCTCGTCTTGCTCTCGCCTACACTCGCCATGACTGCCGTACATACTTGAATAAACGGAAACACGCCCACAGTGCGTCTTCATGTTTACAGTGATTGGCATCCACCAATCCTACAGTGCGTCGCTGCTGTAAACAGGTTAGGCTGTAGGCTACGCTTCAGCCAAAATTAATTAATTTTAAAAAGTAACGTAACGGTAACGGAGTTAAAGGGATAGTTCACCCAAAAATGAAATTTTGATTTATCTGGTTATCCCCAGCGCATCCAGTGTAGGTGATTTTTTTCTTCAGTAAAACACAAATGAGGATTTTTACTCAAACCGTGCTGTCTGTCAGCCACATAATGGGAGTAGATGGGGACTTCGTAAGCAAAAACATCAAAATTTCATTTTTGGGTAACTATCCCAGTAATTTATTTAAAAAGTAATGCGTTACAGTATTAGTTACTGTCAAAAGTAACTGCGTTACTGCCCAACACTGGTTACAGTTGTGTTGTAATACTACTGTCCTACATGGCTACAGTTTACTCCTACTCTGTGTGTCCATTGGAGTTAAAATAGCAACACTCAACACTTTCACAGTGAACTGTGAGCCATCTGATCTCTTCCAGCTTCCAGGACTACAGCCTACCATCTGTACTTCAGACTATTATAGGCTGGACTATTATGAGGTACAAACTCTATAAAAGCAGAAGTTTTGGCAGTTTGCTGGTCTCTAGAGCAATTTCATTATTACTTTCATCACTGCAGTCAGAGCACTGATTTGTAGAGTGGGAGAAGTTATTACATTTCTTAACAGGTCAGTTACAAAAAGGATACCTTTACGATCAATCCTGTATCGTTTTATCAACTCCCTGTCATCATTTCATAATATATGCTACATAACATAATACATATACATAACTCCAATACATTATATCTGTGTTGAAAAGTGTGTGGCCTCCTCCTCTCTGCTGCCATCTTGATATGCTGGTTAGTCCAGTTATATAATCACAACCCCGGTTGAGGCAAAGTCACATGAGTTTTTTGTTGCACATCGAGGGATTTATTTGTAAATGTGTTTATGCACGTCTTATCACTTAAAAAATGTATCCATCTTGAGCGCATAACTTTTTTTATGCACATTTTTAGAATGTATGCGCATATTGGCATTTCCATCCAGTATTGGTTTTATGCAATATCCCAAAATGTGCATAAAAACAGATGGATGGAAACATATCTTCTGACCTTGTGGGAGTGCAACTGGTCCTGTGACATTTAATGATAGGTGTACATTTAACTGTGCAACTACAAATGTTATTTAAATGCAAGCTGTAAATTCAGCTGTTCTAATCTACTCTTTTCTGCTTTTCTTGTGAATCATAATCTGAACAAAAAACAATACAAAAAGGGTCACACACTGTTATGTTCAGTATATGACAATATATCAGGGGTTCCTAAACTTTTCCATTCCAGGACACAGCTAGACAAGTATAATCTATGTCAAGACCCAAATAAATCCATGAAAACAAAGTTCTGTTTACGTAAATAATTAATTGTGTCACTGTGTTTATGATCAGACATCAGCATTAGAGTAGATGAAATATGTCCATACAGACTCTGATCCAAATATGAACTTTGATCCGTGATGTGAGTGTTTTTAAACTCATTGCAGAAAACGCTCTCATGCTAGTTCTGTGTGTGTATGAATGTGAAATGTTTTTTTTACAGACATATTTTTCTTATGTGTTGGTAGATAGCCAAATGCACATTGGGGCGACGTAAAGAACGCACTCTTATGACCATGTCTCTGAAAGACAACAGCACTGAGTTGAACAGACAGAGATGAACAAACATTGTTTTAACAAGTTACATGCGCGCTCACTATAAAACATACAGTGGATATATTTCTATATTAAATCGCAACCTTTGTGATTCTAAAATCAGACCAAGCTATATTGAGATTTGTTTAATGTTGGTAATCGTGCAGCACTCTGCTAAAAATATTTTTGTGCATGTATGCCATTCACTGAAATGTAGCTGCAGCCAAGTGACTTTGCGCGACACACCTTTTCCCGCTCTGCAACACACAGTTTGAAAACCCCTGCAATACTAAATGACTATATTATATATTCAGTTCTCAAGGAATCAGTCCTCCTGCAGTGTAAAAGAAACTCACTTCTGCTTTGTTCCTCATCTAGACACTAGTAAAAATTGTCTTCAATGTCACTCTGATATTGGAAGTTTCCTCCTTGCTCCAGGTCTGCTAAAATCTCCAATACTATAAGTATTGGAGATTCCAATACCCAGCTTTAGCATCTCCTCAAACCCCAAGATTTCCCTATACAAAACAGAGATGTGTGAATAATGGCAACATCTGCACCGTTTGGTGTGAAAGCTGAAGTGCAGACATAAAACAACAACTATTCACATAGGTTTTAGAGATTTTAGATTAGTTAGTTCCCTTTGTTAATGGCCATGTCTAACTGCAGTACAAGTGCCTCCATGATCGCATCCTTCGAGTCCTGAAAAAACTTGAATATCAGTGTCTGGCAATCAAAGCCTATATAATGAAACTGCATTATTCACAATATCCACAAAAGCATGGCTTAAAGTAGTAGTCCACTTCAGAATAAAAATTTCCTGATAATTTACTCACCCCCACGTCATTCAAGATGTTCATGTCTTTCTTTCAGAGCTAGTGCAAGACGCGCTTTTGTGGTTAAAGGTATAAACATTTTTATTGATTTTTTTATTTTATTTTTTAAATGACAGATCGTTTCACTACATAAGACCCTTATTCCTCAGCTGGGATTGTGTAAAGCCTTTTGAAGCTGCACTGAAACAGCAATTTGGACCTTCAAACCGTTGATCCATGTTGAAGTCCACTATATGAAGAAAAATCCTGGAATGTTTTCCTTAAAAACCCTAATTTTTTTTCTGAAGAAAGAAAGAAAGAAAGAAAGAAAGAAAGAAAGAAAGACATGAACATCTTGGATGACGTTGGGGTGAGTAAATTGTCCGGAAATTTTAATTCTAAAGTAAACTAATCTGTTAAACATTTAAGAATGATGAAAAAGTATACAGTTTTTCAATCCTCAGGCATTTTGACTGAAAAATTGTCATCTCCTCTTTTAGCCCTATCTCTCTTTTGCAGATGTCCTTTATTTGTATGTCCAGTGTGTCCTTCATGGTTTCTTATTAAGTACTAAGAAAAGAACAAAGAGGGAAGTGTGTACAGATGCAAACACACAATTTAAATAATGATTAAATGCAAATCAGATTAAAAAAAAAAAATCAAAACATAGGCTATGTTGTTCCCTTACATTTATCCTTACAAATTCAGCTGTGTTGAACAATCCCTGAAGGAGTCAGTCGATTGTAGGCATAGTACTTCCAAGTTCTGAATAGCATCATGTTTGTTTAATGTTAATATGGTTCTAGAAATCTCATCTTTTTTTTTAAAAAATTCATACTCAATATAATATAATCATCGTCAGTCACTCTAAGCGAGTATGACTGTCCTCTCTTTTGGGTCTACTTGTGGGTCTTCAGATGGCTGTAGAGGCCAATCCGTACTTTACATACTTTGGTGCAGTGTGGGCAGGGGAGGGTGGTGATCTTTAATGATGGTTGAGCCTTTTTGTCTTTCTCCTTGCGAAGCTGTTGCTTTGTCTCTGCGCACAGCGGATTTCTGTTTCATGATGTGCTGCACCATCCTGCAAGGATTTCTTCCAGGAACTTCTGTCCAGTGCAATGTGTTCCTGCATCATTTCTTCTCTGCATGACGCATAACGGTCAGGAATGTCTTCAAACATCTTAAAAAGATTTCTTGAAGGTGGTGTTTTGGGAGCCATAGTCCAACTTCGGCACAGCGAGGGTTAGTTGTAGGTGGTGAGAGTGGGCATGGTATTCTGACATCTGTAACACAAAGGTTACTTGTTGCACACTTGCAACACCTCTAAAGGCCAGAGCACACCAAGCCGATGCCAATGAACTAGTGGCGACGAAAGCAGACTTGGTTGGCTCACGTCGGCAGCGTCTGTGTCCAAAGTTGTCCTGACACACCAAACCAATGCTAGACAGCCGACGGCCAAGTTGCACGTCAGTTCTGCACCTGTGTGAGATGAAATGCCTTTACAAACCAGCAGGTGGCAGTATCCGAACAGCCAATCAGAATGATTAGATGGCCCGACGGACTGACGAGCTCCGACGCCGATTCAACCTTTTGAATCGGCCGAAAAAAAGCCAACGAGGACCAACTTCAGCCGACGGTGCGGAACACACTGAGAAAAACTTAGTCGGCCAACGAACAAAAACTGCCAGACGGCCGACTGTCGGCTTGGTGTGTTCCGGCCTTAAAGGGATAGTTCACCCAACAGCATTCGCTTAGTGATGTCTGATCACGCTCTGACAGCGGCAGTGATGTCTCGCTCTCATTGAAGTATATAGGCGAGACATCACTGCCGCTGTCAGAGTGCGATCAGACCTTACTAACGAGTGCTGAGCGCGGTTGGACATAGTGGTGTATTAGAGATAAAAAAAATGATATAAATACTGTTTGGTTTCTCACACAAACCGATCGTTTCGTGTCTTAGGACATCAATGTGTCGTCACGAGCCGCAGGGTTTAATTTGGACTTGTCTATGCAAGTTTTATTTACTCTTATAGTAGAAGTTCCCATCCACTAGCATTATTTGACTGACAGACGGCAACGGTTGCAGTTAAAAATCATCATTTGTGTTCTACTGAAGAAACAAAGTCACCTACATCTTGGATGCGCTGGGGGTAAGCAGATAAACATCAAATTTTCATTTTTGGGTGAACTATCCCTTTAAGCATTGTGTAACGTTCATATATGCCTTCTGTTCTATTTGGCGAGTGTTATAAAAATACTTTCATTCATACAGATTCATAAATAATTAATTTGGAAAAATGCCTTAGTAAAACGCTCATAAAACCCCAAAAATGACTGACCCCATCCATGTTCTTTCAGAGCAGTTTCACAGTCAACAAACAACATACAGTGTAAGTTGATTTTAATAAATATTAGTATTTATTACAATGATTTTCAGTATATTGATATAAAATTTTAATTAATCATTTAACAAATATAAATTAATAAAGACTGAAAAACAAAACATCAAACTGGCAGTGAGCAATTAAGGAAGATTAAATCCAAATTTTGGTTGACATAAATAGCTGAAAGCAATGCTCTGGCACCATCTAGCTGTCAGAAAAATGTATAACACAGCTGAAATGATTATCCAAATGTGCGACTGACAAACCTAAAGCGTGATAAATATAGTTTTCTCAAGAAAATGCATCAATAATTCTCTAAATGTGCAAACGTTTGACTAATGGGCATTGTTTTAAAGCACTGACAGGAGTCACACGACAGCTTACACGACTAAATATGAATGTTTATTTCTTCTACATATAAAACACGTATTGTTTTGATTAAGCGATTGATATGTACTGGCAACTTGAAAATTACATTTAATCATGGGCATTTCTAACGAAACAGTGGAGTAATTTTGAATATGGAGTATTGTTTTTTTTTTTTTTTTTATAAATTCGTTTCATGGTTTCTTAAGACTGAATTTAAAATATTACAAAAATACATAGGCTAACTTCTTGCTCTTTTACTTAACGTCCTTTTTCTGTTTTCTGCTGTCACACGGCATGATGCCTGAGCCGAAACATTAATTTAAAAAATTTAAACCATAAACTATTACAACAAAATCCACACAACTCATCAAATGTTGAATCCGCATTAACATTTGCATGTTGTAAAAATATTTAAAGACAGTAAATTACCGTCATGTTTACATTACACATAGATAGGCTAATCCTCTGAGAGCAAGGGAGACCCACACAACTTGGCACTGCCTGCTGTAAAAAGCTGTCACACATCTAAGCTCATCGCGATCTCGATTTCCGTAATACTCAGTGAAACTGTTTACACTGCACAAGGAATCTCTTAGACTGCATCATTTACATTTTGTTTACGTTGTTCAACGCTAGCAAAAACACGTTGTAAATAAAAACCTTTGACGCTCTCCAAAGTTACACCGCATAAATAATTTACAACGCAAAAGACAATATTAGACCATAAATCTTACCTGAGGTAGTGATGGCCGATTTCGAAACACTGCTTCATGAAGCTCCGAAGCTTCATGAATCTTTTTGTTTCGAATCAGTGATTCGGAGCGTGTATCAAACTGCCAAAGTCACGTGATTTTAGTAAACGAGGCTTCATTACGTCATCACTGTTTCGAAACAGTTCGAAATTTCAGTGGTTCACCGATAGAGGGCGATGATAAAGTGAGCCCATGAATCATGCAGATTCACTGAGAACTATTGAACAAGTGTCTAGGGCTTTACCCTATGGTTTTACCTGATCTCCGATCAGTTTTATACAGTTGTAGATGTTTTAATTATACATTAGAATAATTAAAATGAATAATGGTAGTTATTAATCTCTTATTGGCCTGTTTAGCTTGAGCCATGGAACAGATACAAGCCTTTAAAATTGATAAAAGAACACAAATTATACAGACACTCGATATTTAATCTTATTAGATGATTAGTTAATTCCATTTAATTGATTTTACTTTAAATAAAACTTTTGAAATACATTTGTTAAAGTGTATTTTTAATGCATGTTTGGCCTGAGTTTTGTTGCATTTGCACTGCTCTGACCACTAGGGGTAACCGTGGAGACGGGTGTCAGATTGTTTCGAAGCGAATCATTACGGCACATTTGATTCAGCTGCTTCAGTGTTTCATGAAGCCTCGATCTGCCCATCACTAACCTGAGGATGACTGAAATCGGCAACAATTTATAACAAAGCACTGATTCACCAAACAGACAGCAGTATGATGATTTTCCTAAATAAACGCAGACGCCCCGCCCATATTGCAAAACGGACCAATCAATCACATAGGAACTCACCAACACTCTTGCAGCATTTTAGAATGTCATTTAGAATGTGACGTCACAGTAATATGCTGGTATGAAGCAGTGTTGCCAGACGTACGATAATTATCGTATTTGTACGATAATTTTGACCTCTGTACGATGTACGATCAATAATGAAAAAAATCCCATAATGTACGATAATTTCAGTATTTTGTGACACTTCAAATGATGGTCCTTATAATCGGTTCATTGATCTAGCTGTGTGGATCCTCTACATCATGGTTGTAAGGAGAACGTGAACTTTGTTACGCATGTCTTCCATCTCATCTCATGTTACATCTTCTCGGCCAATAATCGTGGAGAATGACTCTCTCTCACGAGCACAAGTTAACGTTCCTGCCGCGGCGCTTAGGTCAGTTGTTTCTCACTAAGGTACGCCAAATTATTTATGTATTGTGGTAATTTGCAGGTCATGTCAAAAAGTTGTTGGTCTATAGATAAAGCTGTATTCTGTACATTTGACTCGTCATGTCACCTTTATTTATTTATACAGCGCTTTTTACAATGCAGATTGTGTCAAAGTATAGCTTTACAGAGATAAAGGGAACATCATTTTGGTTGTACAGCAGCTAAAATAGTGTGATTGTCCAGCTTAAGTTAGTTCAGTATTGATTCTTTCCGTTATAAAAATCATTAGTTATTAATTTAGTTCATTTACCTATACTAAAAAGTCATGTACGATAATTTTCTTCCAAATACGATAATTTTGAGCTTCTGGTACGATAATTGGACATTTCCAATCTGGCAACACTGGTATGAAGAGACTCACTTTGTTCAATCTGCATCACTTACAGTTAATTGCTCATTGTAGTTACTTTGCAGATCTTGCAGCTTCATACGTGGATTCTCATTTTGTTGCTAGTTGCTCAGTAAAGTGTTCATTTGCACATCTGGCAGCTTATGGTAGTTACCACATTCAAAATGGTACTACTTACCTTACTGGGACTGACTGCTTTACTTCTGAGAGAAAGGAGAGAAGTCAAGAACACAAACTCAGGTCAAGATGAAAAAGTTGACCAGAGTGATCTACAACCAGTGGGTAGTACTGATGGTAGGCCTAATTTAAATAAATGTCCATGTTATGAGAATATGTAACACTGTGTTTACTAGTGTCTACATTTTTATGTTTTGGAAGGGCCACAGTCGAAGTCTGTAACTTAATCTGTAACTTAATTTGTAACTTAATTTGCCACAGAACAATCAATGTATATGCACAATTAAAAACTGAAATTTTACTACAGAATTCAACTTAACATAGGGACCTCAATGCATGTTTAACTATTTTTAGTGGAAAACAAGAAAGTGTCCTGTGAGAATGCCATAATTTATAGCAAGCTTAGCTGCAGTATTTATTTATATGGTTATGTTGATGTCATTACCCTCTTTAGGTCAAACTTCTCAGCATACTACCAGTAATCCAGAAGTCCTCCCTACTGTGGAAGAACCCATCAGTCCCCCTAAAACTGATGATGATGACGCCTTTTATGATTTTGTTGGTGATGCATCTGAATGGAGTGCTGAGGTCCTCTATGCTCTCAACAGTGTCATGTGCGAGTTTAATGTCAAATCAATCGACATCTCCCAGGTTCCAGTCTCTGATGTGTCAGACTGTAGAGTCGATGTCCCACAAGCTTCGGATAATCCAGCAGTGGACACTGTGGCATCTCAGTCAAGCCAGCTGAAGGATAATGAGGAAACAATAATGGGTGAGTTTGCTACCACAATCCTAACATAACTCAATACACGTTTGATACAAGATCTTTTTTTTTTTTTTTTTACTTGGACACAGAACCATCAGGAGTTTGATGGTTTAAATTGACTTAAAAGTGCAATTTCTTTCAGGGTAGTTGATAACATGTAAATTAACTTTTTTTTTTTTTTTTTTTTTTTTACATTGAGCAAGATTTCATTTCAATTTGTATGTATGTATAAAGTGAAGTTGTATTTTACACTGGGAAAAATATTTTTATTACATAAATAGTCTTGTAATGTGACTAATTAATTTCTAAAAACTATCCAATGTAGTATCTCAATTAATGTATGAATAGATAAATATTGTTTTAGTTTTAGAAGTATGTCCTCTGCAGGACACCGCTTGACATTTCATGTTAACAACTCTTATTTTTCTTTGAACAGACATCAACAGTTGCAGCGATAAAATCAGCATTCAGCTAAGTAAAGGCAGCTTTGGCACCATTTATTCAGGGATTCGCTTGGGTGATGGCCTAAAGCTGAGATCTTTTTTACTTAAATTATTTGTATAGTAAATTATTTTCCCTGCCTTATATTTGTATATTCTTATATGTACTGTATGTCAACAATTTAGAACACTTGACCCATAAGACATGCTCTACATCAGGGGTGTGCAATCACCATTATCTAGCCCGATTTTTAATTAATTAATTTTAATTAAACACACCCAAACAAGCTAATAAATGTCTTTAGGATCATTAAAAACTTCCAGGCAGGTGTGTTGGAGTGGCCCTCCAGGAGCAGGATTGGACACCCCTGCTCTACATGCTTAGAATTTAATTAAGGAAAATTGACATGTCTGTCTCCATCTAACCATCATAAGAATTGTCTTTCTTCTAGGAGGGTTATTCTGAACCTCTTCAATTAGAGCTGCAACATCAGCACTCAGAGGATAAGGAGAGAGATGGAGCCTCGGACAACGAGACTAAATCAGACTCTGAGGTTCCTGAAGTTTCCGTTCCTGCTGATGACACACCAGAGGTTCTCAACAAAGTTCCCTCAGGCCTTACCTTACGATTGAAGAACTTGTGGGACAGCTATGCATGGGAGATTCTCACTCCGGCTATGATCTCCTCCTTCTTCTTCATTATCATTGTAAATCTGGGTCCGATGGCTCTGATGATGATGATGCCATGCTTTCTGATCAAGTGCTTCCATCAGATCATCACAACTGGTTACAGAGTGTATCACTGTTACCACATACCATGGTTCAGAACCGTAAGCTTGTACTTCCTGCTGTGTGTGAGCTACTTCTTCTATGAGGAAAAGATCAGAGATTATTTTTTCACTCTGGTGCAGAGGGAGGAGTCTGTACACATGCTCAGCAAATACCATCACTTCATTCCCTTTGCCCTGTACCTCGTAGGGTTCTGCATGGTTGTTTTGAGTCTGGTGAAGAAACTCAATCGCCTGCCATTCTGCATGTTCATCAGGACTCATTTGACCCTGCTGATTGTGGCGATTCACTCAGGCTTAATCATTCAAAACCTTTTTGAGGAGATGATCTGGTTTATTGCGCCCATCTCCAGTATTATTTGTAACAACATAATCGATTGCATGTTTGGATTTATTCTCAGTCGTAGCCTTTAAGTTATCTCTTAATAAGACATGGGAAAGGTTTATCGGTGGCTTCCTCTCCAGTGTTGTTGTGGCAAGCAGGACGAGGGTGAAAGCCGTGAGAACGGGGTGAGGCCGGTGGCGTGATTGACACCATGTTAGCGTGAAGCCGGTGGCGTGATTGATGAGGGGCGCCACCTGTTGCTCCTGATGCTTCCATCTCCTTTTCTCTCACCTCTTCTGTCCATACCTCCAGGTGCTGCGGCTGCCGTGACAGGTCCCCCTAGATGGGGGAGTAGAGCACAGTCTTGGGAGTACTCCCCAGCTTGTGAGGGGCAATGGGGGTAAGTGTTGGCAAGCAGGACGATGGCGAGAGGGGCGTGAGAACGGGGAGAGGCCGGGTGTGTGATTGATGATGAGCGCCACCTGCGTGCCACATCAGTCTAGAGTTTCTCATGGAGGAGCTCCTGATGCTTCCTTCTCCTTTTCTCTCACCTCGTCTGTCCTTACCCCCTTTACTTTTTTACTTTGTTTTGTTGTTTGTTATTTTTATACGATTAAAAAGTTGTTGAATGTTCGTTGGTTCCCGCCTCCTTCTTCCCTGTTCTACGAACTGTGTTACAGTTGTGTTGTAATACTACTGTCCTACATGGCTACAGTTTACTCCTACTCTGTGTGTCCATTGGAGTTAAAATAGCAACTCTCAACACTTCTACAGTGAACTGTGAGCCATCTGATCTCTTCCAGCTTCCAGGACTACAGCCTACCATCTGTACTGCAGACTAATATAGGCTGGACTATTATGAGGTACCAACTCTACAAAAGCAGAAGCTTTTGGCAGTTTGCTGGTCTAGAGCAATTTCATTATTACTTTCATTACTGCAGTCAGAGCACTGATTTGTAGCGTGGGAGAAGTTATTACATTTCTTACAAGGTCAGTTACAAAAAGGATACCTTTACGATCAATCCTGTATCGTTTTATCAACTCCCTGTCATCATTTAGTAATATATGCTACATAACATAATACATATACATAACTCCAATACATTATATCTGTGTTGAAAAGTGTGTGGCCTCCTCCTCTCTGCTGGCTGCCATCTTGTTACTCCTAACTAGGTTAGGATACCTTAAATAAAGCACTCTTAAATACATTATGAGGGGAATTATACCAAATCATTTTGATGACAGACTTTCCAAAATATCTAAAACAACATTTGAGATGCTGTACAATGAAACTGATATGCTGGTTAGTCCAGTTATATAATCACAACTAGGGCTGCACAACGATTACTCGCGATTAATCGTTTGCAAAATAAAAGTCTGTTATGTAATATATGTGTGTGTTCTGTGTATAATAATTAAAATGTATATATAAGTACATGCACATACATTTATATATTTAAGAAAAAATTATATATAAAATATATATGTATATATTTCTTAAATTTATACATGTATGTGCATGTATTTATATATACATAATTATTATACACAGAACACACATATATTGTTACAGTACAGAAGGGACTGAGGCAGATGTAAAACAAACAGGTAAGTTTATTGATGTCAGCAGAGTGTGAACAGCAGTGCGGGTGATGAAAGGTGAAGAATGATGATGAAATCTTGCTGATGTTTGCAGGAGTGGAGAGAATGGATCGCGCTGGAGACTTGGAACACAGGAGACTGGAGACTTGGAACACAGGAGACTGGAGACACTCACACACACGAGGAGGAACACAGGAGGGAAACTGGAAACGTCAGAGACAGGTAAGTAGATCGTCTGGAGTCCTTGAGGTAAGCATACAGGTTAGTAGCATACAACGAGACCGGACAGTGAGTGTGTGTGAGTGTTGGCTTTTTGAAGTGCTGGTGATTGCGGTGATAATGATGTGCAGGTGGCGGTGATTAGTACTCGGGAGATGGAGTGCGCTGGGATTGAGTGAGGGTGGAGCCTGGCGTGTCTGTTACATATATTACATAAACACAGGTTTTTATTTTGCAAACGATTAATCACGATTAATCGTTGTGCAGCCCTAATCACAACCACGGTTGAGGCAAAGTCACATGAGTTTTTTTGTTGCGCATCGAGGGATTCATTTGTAAATGTGTTTATGCACGTCTTATCACTTAAAAAATGTATCCACCTCAATTGAGCGCATAACTTTTTTATGCACATTTTTAGAATGTTATGCGCATCTTGGCATTTCCATCCATCATTGGTTTTATGCACATTTTGGATATGTGCATAAAACCATAGCTGGATGGAAATGCCAAGATGCGCATACTTTCTAAAAATGTGCATAAAAAAGTTATGCGCTCAATTGAGGTGGATACATTTTTTAAGTGATAAGACGTGCATAAACACATTTACAAATGAATCCCTCGATGCGCAACAAAAAACTCATGTGACTTTGCCTCAACCGTGGTTGTGATTAGGGCTGCACAACGATTAATCGTGATTAATCGTTTGCAAAATAAAAATCTGTGTTTATGTAATATATGTAACAGACACGCCAGGCTCCACCCTCACTCAATCCCAGCGCACTCCATCTCCCGAGTACTAATCACCGGCACCTGCACATCATTATCACCGCAATCACCAGCACTTCAAAAAGCCAACACTCACACACACTCACTGTCCGGTCTCGTTGTATGCTACTAACCTGTATGCTTACCTCAAGGACTGGAAACATATCTTCTGACCTTGTGAGAGTACAACTGGTCCTGTGACATTTAATGATAGGGGTACATTTAACTGTGCAATTACAAATGTTATTTAAATGCAAATACTTTAAATGTAATTGCAACGTATAACATGCATGTACAGTACATAGTAAGTAAATTGTATCAGTTGGTTAAATAGTAGTTAAGGCCACCTAATATAAAATGTGACCTACCAACTATAAAATTGTGATTATTATATGGTCTTTTCAATTGTAAGACCAATTATGAATGTAATTTGATACTTATGACTGATCATGCCCAAGCTAGTTGCGCTCAGTCTGTGTTTATAGTCAGCATTTAAAATCATATAGTTTGTTGAGTTCAGTCTGTTTCAGCTAGTCGTTAAGTGTGTCCCTGGCTTTAAGGGAACATTTCATTTTATATTTTTTAAATGCAAACATTATGGGAATGTTACTTTTGAATGTTCTATAGGACATTCTGAAACATGTAGGAACATTTAAAAACATGTTAGATGAATGTCACACTAAAACCTTTCAGAAAAAAAACAGCCCTCTTAGAAGCATGACTTTTAAGCAAAACAAAACTTCTATTCAAATTCTGTATAGATTATATAGAGCCTAGAAAGCGTGCAGAGAATGCTGCCTTTATAATCACCAAAGCAATGCTGGTCCTAGACTACGGAAGCTTGTTTCTGCCATGAAATAAAAAAAATGAAAAGATAACTGTGACTTACAGATGATTCAGGACTGACTAGATGTTTGCTACATCCTCTGCATGGATTTCAAGGAAATGACTCATGCAGTTCAATCAACTTTTCTCTTGGCAATATACACAGTCTCTTGTCAATTTCTTCCTGAATGCTTTGCAGAGCATCCATCTTTACTGTATTGTTTCAAAGTGACTATAGCTGTGTTCCAATACAGAGGCTGCATCCTTCGAAGGACTCAGACTTCAGAGGCAGCATCCTTGGAAGGCCGTGAAGGTCGGACTGAGCGTTGTTAAATGGGATGGTCTAGCCTACGGAGGGTTGTTTAGTTCTACCTTGTCACTTTACTAAACTTCTCTACAACTGGGTAGTTAAGGGATGAATGTCGCTAGGCAGTTCCTGCTGATCAAGGGGGATGAACTGTGTAACATCTATCCCAGCTTTGCCTCCAGAATAGCAGTACTCCTGAAAAGAAGTATAAAGTTATATAAAGAAGTTTAAGTTTATAAGTATAAGTTTATTTATTTTTAAAGCACCTTTAAAACATCCACAGGACTGACCGAAGTGAAGAAAGAAAACATTTCCTCTCTCACTGTATGATCATTTCGGTTATTATCATATTATTATGTTATTATAATTTCAGGCCGAGCCTCTAGGTAAAACAGCACCCTCTAGTGTTTACACGGAATTTGCTTTTTGTTGTGATGGCAATGGAAGAAGCACAGGATGAAAAGTGGACACAGGGGAGTCAGTCTGCAAATATTTACCCCAACTTGATAGCACTTTCTACTGTGGTTGAAAAGAAATATGCTAAAGTTAGAGTAGATATCAACTGGTTTTCAGTCAAGAGGGCAAGGAAATGAAACATGGCTGCAGAGGATGCAACACAGAGTCCAAATGTTACTCCAAGTTAGCAATTATATCGTTGGAAATGACTGAAAAATGAAATTTCATAGAAAAGAGGTTGAGTTTTGCCTGTAGCTCACTTCCTCATTAAAACTACCCCAAAGAGAAGCACTTATGAACACAGGACCAATCAATGCTCCCATTTGAAGTAATCTTAATGTGTTGAACTCTGTGTTTAATTGACCATTGCATGGAGAACATAGTGTTGAGTTCCAGAAGTCTCCTGAAGCACTGATCACTTGAAACTACCCCAACAAATAGCACTTACCAAATACAACAGACGAGTCAGTGCCATTGTGAGGGTACCGATAGTGACAATAGAAGCAGCTGAAAATCTTGTCCAGTGTATAGCCAGAAACTTGGTAGGATGTGGGACGAGATCATTTGCAGTTCAGAGATGTTGCCTGTATTTAGGAAGAGCTGGTCTGAGCCATGTGGTTTACCAGCACCCAATATAAGGGTGTCCATACCCCCTTGGCTATGGCCATGGTCGTTGACACTCTGCTTTTTTTTTTTTTTTTTTGTGAAGCCAATCAAGTTTTGATTGCTGTGATAACATCTTTGGAACGACTCAGCATTTTTCAGCATGGGTGGACTTTTTACACATTTAAAGCACTTCATGCAAATGCAACAATTACAAACTTAAAATGACTCTGGACAAACTTAAATTTAGACCAGAGTCATTTTAAAAGGAAAGACCTACACTAAATACAAAAACAGGAAAAGGCAGACTAAACCTCTTGGTTTAAAACAGCACCCTCTAGTGTTTACACTGGGTATGCTGCAACACCAACATGACTGAGCTATAGAGAAGCACTTGTTCTTAAATTAGGAATGCTTCTCTTTGTAGTCATCTAAAGGGGCTCTTTAAAATGTAAGAGATCTGATAAAAAGTGGACACAAGGGAGACAGTCAGCAAATATTTACCCCAACTTGATAGCACTTTCTACTTTGCTTGAAAAGAAAGATGCTAAAGTTAGAGTAGATATCAAATGATTCTCAGTCAAAATGGCAAGGAAAGGAAAATTGGCTGCTGAATAGCATTCAAAAGTGTGTCCAAATGTTGTTAGCACTTGAAAGGTACAAGTTGGAGGGAGAGGTAAAAAGCAAAGAACTACAATAGATACAAAAGCAGAGAGTGGCAGGCCAAGCCTCTAGGTAAAACAGCACCCTCTAGTGTTTACACTGAATTTGCTTTTGTTGTGATGGCAATGGAAGAAGCACAGGATGAAAAGGGGACACAGGGGATTCAGTCGGCAAATATTTACCCCAACTTGGTAGCACTTTCTACTGTGGTTGAAAAGAAATATGCTAAAGTTAGAGTAGATATCAACTGGTTTCAGTCAAGAGGGCAAGGAAATGAAACATGGCTGCAGAGGATGCAACACAGAGTCCAAATGTTACTCCAAGTTAGCAATTATATCGTTGGAAATGACTGAAAAATGAAATTTCATAGGTTGAGTTTTGCCTGTAGCTCACTTCCTCATTAAAACTACCCCAAAGAGAAGCACTTATGAACACAGGACCAATCAATGCTCCCATTTGAAGTAATCTTAATGTGTTGAACTCTGTGTTTAATTGACCATTGCATGGAGAACATAGTGTTGAGTTCCAGAAGTCTCCTGAAGCACTGATCACTTGAAACTACCCCAACAAATAGCACTTACCAAATACAACAGACGAGTCAGTGCCATTGTGAGGGTACCGATAGTGACAATAGAAGCAGCTGAAAATCTTGTCCAGTGTATAGCCAGAAACTTGGTAGGATGTGGGACGAGATCATTTGCAGTCAGAGATGTTGCCTGTATTTAGGAAGAGCTGGTCTGAGCCATGTGGTTTACCAGCACCCAATATAAGGGTGTCCATACCCCCTTGGCTATGGCCATGGTCGTTGACACTCTGCTTTTTTTTTTTTTTTTGTGTGAAGCCAATCAAGTTTTGATTGCTGTGTTAACATCTTTGGAACGACTCAGCATTTTTCAGCATGGGTGGACTTTTTACACATTTAAAGCACTTCATGCAAATGCAACAATTACAAACTTAAAATGACTCTGGACAAACTTAAATTTAGACCAGAGTCATTTTAAAAGGAAAGACCTACACTAAATACAAAAACAGGAAAAGGCAGACTAAACCTCTTGGTTTAAAACAGCACCCTCTAGTGTTTACACTGGGTATGCTGCAACACCAACATGACTGAGCTATAGAGAAGCACTTGTTCTTAAATTAGGAATGCTTCTCTTTGTAGTCATCTAAAGGGGCTCTTTAAAATGTAAGAGATCTGATAAAAAGTGGACACAAGGGAGACAGTCAGCAAATATTTACCCCAACTTGATAGCACTTTCTACTTTGCTTGAAAAGAAAGATGCTAAAGTTAGAGTAGATATCAAATGATTCTCAGTCAAAATGGCAAGGAAAGGAAAATTGGCTGCTGAATAGCATTCAAAAGTGTGTCCAAATGTTGTTAGCACTTGAAAGGTACAAGTTGGAGGGAGAGGTAAAAAGCAAAGAACTACAATAGATACAAAAGCAGAGAGTGGCAGGCCAAGCCTCTAGGTAAAACAGCACCCTCTAGTGTTTACACTGAATTTGCTTTTGTTGTGATGGCAATGGACGAAGCACAGGATGAAAAGGGCACACAGGGGATTCAGTCGGCAAATATTTACCCCAACTTGATAGCACTTTCTACTTTGCTTGAAAAGAAAGATGCTAAAGTTAAAGTAGATATCAAATGATTCTCAGTCAAAATGGCAAGGAAATGAAACATGGCTGCAGAGGATGCAACACAGAGTCCAAATGTTACTCCAAGTTAGCAATTATATCGTTGGAAATGACTGAAAAATGAAATTTCATAGAAAAGAGGTTGAGTTTTGCCTGTAGCTCACTTCCTCATTAAAACTACCCCAAAGAGAAGCACTTATGAACACAGGACCAATCAGTGCTCCCATTTGAAGTAATCTTAATGTGTTGAACTCTGTGTTTAATTGACCATTGCATGGAGAACATAGTGTTGAGTTCCAGAAGTCTCCTGAAGCACTGATCACTTGAAACTACCCCAACAAATAGCACTTACCAAATACAACAGACGAGTCAGTGCCATTGTGAGGGTACCGATAGTGACAATAGAAGCAGCTGAAAATCTTGTCCAGTGTATAGCCAGAAACTTGGTAGGATGTGGGACGAGATCATTTGCAGTCAGAGATGTTGCCTGTATTTAGGAAGAGCTGGTCTGAGCCATGTGGTTTACCAGCACCCAATATAAGGGTGTCCATACCCCCTTGGCTATGGCCATGGTCGTTGACACTCTGCTTTTTTTTTTTTTTTTTTTTGTGAAGTCAATCAAGTTTTGATTGCTGTGTTAACATCTTTGGAACGACTCAGCATTTTTCAGCATGGGTGGACTTTTTACACATTTAAAGCACTTCATGCAAATGCAACAATTACAAACTTAAAATGACTCTGGACAAACTTAAATTTAGACCAGAGTCATTTTAAAAGGAAAGACCTACACTAAATACAAAAACAGGAAAAGGCAGACCAAACCTCTTGGTTTAAAACAGCACCCTCTAGTGTTTACACTGGGTATGCTGCAACACCAACATGACTGAGCTATAGAGAAGCACTTGTTCTTAAATTAGGAATGCTTCTCTTTGTAGTCATCTAAAGGGGCTTTTTAAAATGTAAGAGATCTGATAAAAAGTGGACACAAGGGAGACAGTCAGCAAATATTTACCCCAACTTGATAGCACTTTCTACTTTGCTTGAAAAGAAAGATGCTAAAGTTAGAGTAGATATCAAACTGGTTTTCAGTCAAGAGGGCAAGGAAATGAAACATGGCTGCAGAGGATGCAACACAGAGTCCAAATGTTACTCCAAGTTAGCAATTATATCGTTGGAAATGACTGAAAAATGAAATTTCATAGAAAAGAGGTTGAGTTTTGCCTGTAGCTCACTTCCTCATTAAAACTACCCCAAAGAGAAGCACTTATGAACACAGGACCAATCAATGCTCCCATTTGAAGTAATCTTAATGTGTTGAACTCTGTGTTTAATTGACCATTGCATGGAGAACATAGTGTTGAGTTCCATAAGTCTCCTGAAGCACTGATCACTTGAAACTACCCCAACAAATAGCACTTACCAAATACAACAGACGAGTCAGTGCCATTGTGAGGGTACCGATAGTGACAATAGATGCAGCTGAAAATCTTGTCCAGTGTATAGCCAGAAACTTGGTAGGATGTGGGACGAGATCATTTGCAGTCAGAGATGTTGCCTGTATTTAGGAAGAGCTGGTCTGAGACATGTGGTTTACCAGCACCCAATATAAGGGTGTCCATACCCCCTTGGCTATGGCCATGGTCGTTGACACTCTGCTTTTTTTTTGTGAAGCCAATCAAGTTTTGATTGCTGTGTTAACATCTTTGGAACGACTCAGCATTTTTCAGCATGGGTGGACTTTTTACACATTTAAAGCACTTCATGCAAATGCAACAATTACAAACTTAAAATGACTCTGGACAAACTTAAATTTAGACCAGAGTCATTTTAAAAGGAAAGACCTACACTAAATACAAAAACAGGAAAAGGCAGACTAAACCTCTTGGTTTAAAACAGCACCCTCTAGTGTTTACACTGGGTATGCTGCAACACCAACATGACTGAGCTATAGAGAAGCACTTGTTCTTAAATTAGGAATGCTTCTCTTTGTAGTCATCTAAAGGGGCTCTTTAAAATGTAAGAGATCTGATAAAAAGTGGACACAAGGGAGACAGTCAGCAAATATTTACCCCAACTTGATAGCACTTTCTACTTTGCTTGAAAAGAAAGATGCTAAAGTTAGAGTAGATATCAAATGATTCTCAGTCAAAATGGCAAGGAGAGGAAAATTGGCTGCTGAATAGCATTCAAAAGTGTGTCCAAATGTTGTTAGCACTTGAAAGGTACAAGTTGGAGGGAGAGGTAAAAAGCAAAGAACTACAATAGATACAAAAGCAGAGAGTGGCAGGCCAAGCCTCTAGGTAAAACAGCACCCTCTAGTGTTTACACTGAATTTGCTTTTGTTGTGATGGCAATGGACGAAGCACAGGATGAAAAGGGCACACAGGGGATTCAGTCGGCAAATATTTACCCCAACTTGATAGCACTTTCTACTGTGGTTGAAAAGAAATATGCTAAAGTTAGAGTAGATATCAACTGGTTTTCAGTCAAGAGGGCAAGGAAATGAAACATGGCTGCAGAGGATGCAACACAGAGTCCAAATGTTACTCCAAGTTAGCAATTATATCGTTGGAAATGACTGAAAAATGAAATTTCATAGAAAAGAGGTTGAGTTTTGCCTGTAGCTCACTTCCTCATTAAAACTACCCCAAAGAGAAGCACTTATGAACACAGGACCAATCAATGCTCCCATTTGAAGTAATCTTAATGTGTTGAACTCTGTGTTTAATTGACCATTGCATGGAGAACATAGTGTTGAGTTCCAGAAGTCTCCTGAAGCACTGATCACTTGAAACTACCCCAACAAATAGCACTTACCAAATACAACAGACGAGTCAGTGCCATTGTGAGGGTACCGATAGTGACAATAGAAGCAGCTGAAAATCTTGTCCAGTGTATAGCCAGAAACTTGGTAGGATNTATAGACCACTTTGGAGCAGACGTCACAATGACGTCACTTGCAGCTGCGCGCGCATAGTGGTTGCAGAAAAATAGCGGCAGCAATTGGAGGAAAATGTGCAAAATCCACAGAATAAGAGAAAAATGTTTTGTTGTGCCTCTGGATGTTGGAATCGGAATGCAAAAAATATAGTCTTCATTTTTAAAGAAAACCATCGTTGAAAACGTCCTTTGAAGCTAAACAGAGACGTTTCACAGACTGGACTGATGACACCCGCAAGGATTAGTCTACTATTAAAGCAGGAATTTGATGTAAACAGTAAGTCTACATAATATTCACATATTCAGTTCAGAGGGCATACATACATAGCAGTTACAGCATTGAAATAATATTTAAACCTATAACATTTCACATAGATAACTTTTAAACAGTCTATACAATTTTAATTTCACAATTCTGACTTTTTTCTTGCATTTGCGTGTTTATTACTCCCAGTTCGGACTTTATTACTCGCAATTGTGAGTTTATTTCACAATTCTGAGGGGAAAAAAGTCAGAATTGCGGGATAAAATGCAATTCAGAAAAGACAGAATAACGAGTATATCTCACAATTCTGTTTTTCTTTGTAAGAAATGTGAGATATAAACTCAGATTTGCGAGAAATAAAAGTCAGAATTGTGAGATATAAACTCGAAATTAACTTTTTATTCTTTTAATTCGTGACTTAAACAAAAACAAAACAAAAAACAAAGTTGTACGCGTCAAGAGGCACTCTTTTAGCTTCTCCTGAGTATAGGCTATACACTTGAGGTGTCAATCAGGTAAATATATATCTCTGGCCACTGGATGCTTGGCCATTTCGTTTCGTCATTTAACCACTGACAAGGTGCTATGGCAAACGGATCCGTAAGCTGTATCCCACTCGGTAATGTTAATTTTTTTAAATAACAGTGCTTATCGCTGGGTGAAGCTGCTGTGATATGCCGACAACATTTAAAAAAAAATAACAAATCAAAATATTCTATAATGTTTCTAAATCTTACCTACTTTGAACCGCTTCGTCGTAACTCTCGTCGTACTGGTTATCACTCCCGGGTTTTCTGCAACCATGATGCGCGCGCATCCCGAATGTTTACAAACATTAAATAGGCCTATAGGCCCCGGGTATAGGCCTAACGTTACTTCATTTTCTGTCGTGAAACGTTAATGCTGTAAACGACATGAATTTTGTTTGTGTAAGTTTCGTTTTTATACTGAAAATCATATCTGTCTCGTGTCGTCATATATGCGTCAGACACAGTCGCGCTGCTGTCAAGTTTTCTTACATGAGAACTACGTTCATGCGAACATTGTAAAAGTGTTTTAAATCTTAAACTGTAATTCCCAAAAGTTTTCCAATTCCAGCCGTTATTTTAGTGCGCACTGGCATTCGAGGTGAAATCGTTCTTTGCTATCATACAACATGTTATTAAATGTAGAAATACAGGGTGCGTCTCAATCAGCTCCCTAGCTCCCGACCCGAGCTCGTGTACACGAATTCGGGCACTGGTAAGGACAGTAACGGACGCTGGCTCACTACACATTGGGACACTTGACTCTATTTCCGGCGACGTGACAATAAATCAGATTAAATTAAATACTAAATAAATGAGTGTTTCAGTCCTCCACATGAATGTTGCCAAGGTCATTAACTCTAACAGTAATTTAAAATCCTTAAAAAGTTTATATTAATTATCCTACAAGTTGACATCAGTGCTATATTATTTTATTTAGTTTATTTAGTTTTCAGCTTATTCAAAATTGAGCATAATCAAAATTGTTTTACCATATTGAAAGTCCAAATTTAAGTTGTAGTGCTTTACTTAATTTATATTTCGTTATTGAATAATGTCTCAACTTAATTTTTGAAACCTTTTTTTCAATAGAATTAGCAAATACCCCTGCAGTGTCCAGTGAAGGAAGCTCCTCTGAGACTGCAAACTATGAATCTGATGACAGTTATTCTGAGTGGCGGAACCCCTTCAAGAAAGCAGCAGAGAGCCGAAGATGAAGCTAGAATTGTGAGTTGCATTTTATATATATATATATATATATATATATATATATATATATATATATATATGTCACAGTCATTTTCCACCTGGCTACCACCATAAGTATATTTCAAAACTTTTTGGAAACATTGCTAACTCTTTAATAAATTATACTAAACCACAAAAAGTTAATAAAAGAATCTGGCAAAGTCGACATCCAAATGGAGTCAGAACAATTGGATCTCAATACGTCTTGTGTGAGTTTACACATGTACTGAGCTTTGTGACTACACAATCATGTTAACAGAATGGTTCTTGAGAGGTTGTCGTTGATTGTACTATGTAACTGTTTGCAGCTGGTCCAAACAATTCTGCAGGCTAAACCTGGTGGGGATGCAATCATCAGAGAGTACCAAAAAACCAGAAGCTTGACTGACAGCACCAGGAGGAAGATGATCAAGATTCTTACTGCAGATAACTGAAAATCATAGGTAACACTTGATTCAAGTATTCTGTATTCTACATCCAGGATTGCCTTGGTCATGGAAAACTTAAAATATCAAGAAATTATAAATTATTTCTAGTCCTTGAAAACGTAAAGGTTGTGTGTTTGTCTGACTTCAGCAGAACACAAATGAAGATTTTATAAAAATCTGAGCTCTGTTAGATCTTTAAAGGTTTAGTTCACCCAAAAATGAAAATTCTGTCATTATTTACTCACCCTCATGTCTTTCCAAAGTAGGGATGTTCATTTTCATGACCGACATCCGACGCTCATTAACCGACCATTAACTGTTAACTGATAAGATTTGAATGTTAACTTAGTTTTAAAGAAAAATAGATTTGACAAGTGTCTGTGACAATCACTACAGTATATAGTGCAATACAGTGCAGTGTCCGTTCTCGGAGCATATAAGCCCTGCCCGTGTAACCCGTGCGGCTCGCTTGTGCCCAGCGTGATGTGCGGCTAGCGACACCGGGTATTAAAACTTGGTCTGCGTTGTGTTACGTTGTGTGGATGTAGAAATCAGACACGGGACAGCAGGCAGCCGATTCACTGGATCTTTTTACTGAATCAATAGAGAAAAAAATAAGCAGCCTCAGTTCGAGTGGCCCTTATAACACTCTCTTCCATCGAATCACAGTTCAAAAGGGCGGAAGAAAACATGAACATAAGAAAAATATATAGAAAACATACCTGAATCAATAGAGAAAAAAATAAGCAGCCTCAGTTCGAGTGGCCCTTATAACACTCTATAAAACAAATATGGTGCGCCTCCATTACCATGTGCTTGTTTCACATAAAAGACAGAAATATACCTCAAAGAATGTAAAATAACAAAAATAATCCCAAGGATGAATAAAACAGTACTTTACACATAAGTTTGGGTGGAAATACAAATATAAAAGATATAATTAACATAAGGATTAAATAAAATTAACAGGATGACAAAAGAAACCTACCTCTTCCATCGAATCACAGTTCAAAAGGGAAGAGGAGGAGACAGGACAGGAAATTAGGTCATACTGTGACCACGCAACATTTAAAGGAGCAGCGCACCTTTAGATCAGGTATCATAATATGTACAATAGAACAATTTTGTGTGAATTATAACAATATTTAGCTGTATACTTTGTATACCTGTTACACCCGCATGAGCCGTGCCGCTTTCAGCAATCGTTAGTTTATTTAGCTTATCTGTAGTTTATTAAAAGCTTATTTATTCTGAACGTTTCGCATGTCCATATTGGACCAATTGCGACATTACACTCCCTTGGGTCCGCAGCAACACACCCGCCACGTGACAATTATATGAACGGTTCTCGACATAATCAAATGCAAACAGACAGACGTGAGCCAACATATTCAAATAAGAATATGTTGGCTCACTCTGCTTGTGTTATTGATACCAGACAGAATTCACGTAGGTGATTTTTGACATTTCACAACTGGCGCTTTATTCCCCATGAAAGTCGTGTAACTGTCCATCGCAAATGTTATGCCATCCACAGCATTACTTAAAGGTGCTCTAAACATTTTTTGTCGCATACAGTAAACATCTCCTCACTATCCGCTAGCTGCCTGTCCCCCGAACACACTGTAAAAAACCGTGGTCTCGGTAGTCGCCACAAGCTCCAAAAACGGCAACAAAAACCATGAAACATAATAAACATGCTCCAGCCAATAACTGATAAGAATGATTTTAAATGCACGTTCATGACTGTTTCAGGAGGAGGAGGAGGAAGAGGGAGGGTCTAGCTAGCCTCTGTTTTGTTTGACAACGCTTCGAACGTCAACAGGAAGTTACTCCCCCCCCCAGGATCGCTTAGAGCACCTTTAAAGGGCATATTGCAGGTTAGAGCTTTAGTGATTCAATGTGTAGAAAAATAATGTATGAAATAGATTTTCTTGAAAAAACACGCATAAATACGCTACATAGGCTTCTGGAGTCGTTTTTTGTGAGAGAATTTTACTTCCGCATCTGAAAAATGCCAAATCGGACGTGACGTCACTGAAGGGAGCGCGATCAATATAAACTATAGGAAAACAATGGATCGCAATGACAGTTCGGATGCTGAGGAAATTGTAAATGCTTATTTATACTCGTATAACTAATCACAGCCATACAATTAGCCTGCTATGTGGTCAAGAGAGCAGGGACAGGCCAGAATTAGACAGAATATCGGTCAAAAGAGACAAATTGAGCTGTTGTGTGAGGAGAACCAGTGGAGAACAGGGCAGCGACCGATGTTAGCTTATAACGTTAACGACGTGCTCAGATCACAATATTGTACAGATTATTATCATGAATCAGGCAATAGCAAAGCTATTGGTCATCTAGGAGTAACTGATTACTAATAACCGAAACGAATAAACTTTGATCAAGCGTATGTCACACGCGTTAATATCCGTCCACACTAACGTTACTTGATATAGCCGTTTCTCGTCACGACTGATTTGGTAGTTAGCAAATGTAATAATCAAACACAAAACTTAAAATGTGCACCGTAAGTCTTCATCGAGCTGCATCTCTGACGGATCCGTGATCATGTCTCCCGCCGGCGGCCAAACATATATGTGTTTCATGTTATCCTTTATTCATTAATTCTGTGTTATGAGTTTATTCCGTGCCCATTCACTGATTGTGTGAGGATGTATGACGCCGTGATTATGTAGTTGTGTGAACTTGAATGTTTATATAAGTTTACATACATGGCATGCATGAAATTGGAGTATTTACATTACCAGCACATCATTCAAAACTGTTTTGTGTGAGTGTGAGACTGTATGCATGTGTACATAATTTGTATTCATCAGTGTTGAAATTGATTCAAGTAAAAACGGTGAAGAAGCATAACGTGTGTAAGTTTATTCATTTAATATAATCATTTACAGAAGTATTACAATGTTGAACTCCATCATAATCGCCAGGATGATAATCCTCCAGTCTAAAATGAACGCGTTTTTCGACGCAGATGTAGAAGTGAAGTCCCGTCTCTTCACCTGCACAAAACAAACCCCGGCACAGAAGATAGCAGCGTAGTTTTTCTTGTTAGTAAACCTCTGTACTCGATGTCCTGACAGGCTGAAGTTTGTGCAACCTCCACAAACACAATAATTTACCATTACGATGATAAATAGAATACAAAAACTACCGAAAACACACTGATTCACGGCCGCTGTTGCTAAATACCAATATATTCTGCACTGAATCAACACTGAGCTCTGCGAACATCTCCCTGTAGTGACGTAAAATGACGCGACGCTGAAAAAAAAGTGTTTTTTACAGAGACCGTCACTTTATCTACTAAATTAATGCCCTTATGTCTCGCAAAACATTTTTAAACCCTGCAGTACCTTTTTATATGGTATTTTTGTACAAGGTTATATATTCATCTCGAAAAAAAAGTTAAACCTGAAATATGCACTTTAATACAGAGATTATTTGATTCAAAGGCACCATAATGTAAATGCAAAAGATCTTTTAAAGATGTGAATGGAGGTAAAGGTCAGTTCGGGTTAATATCTCAGAGTAGAGGCAGCGGCGTCTGCAGATGTACGGCTGTACTGTAACGAGGCTTTCCCGTATATCTGTTGAACGAACCAGAGATGTCAATCATTCCTGAATTCTTTTCCTAATTTGACCAGTGTGTTTGAACTGATTAGGATTCGTGTGGACCGCTCTTTCACTGAATCATCTAAGCAGATTCTCAGTCAGTAAAACATGAATCAAACTGAAAACTTATGAATCTCAAATCAAATCATTTTTTATTTGTCCCCTCAAAGATTCACACTTTTTTTCAAAACCTTATTTCAATAAAAACACAGTAACTTCATACGTACTTTTAGAGTTTTTTTTAAGGATTTCAGTAATGTTTGTTCCATAAATTCTGTCAAAGTTCACACAGTCTACAGACAAGATATATTTACACTTGTTTGTGAAACAGACAAACTATATCTGATCTTTCCTTACTCTTGACCTCCAATGAGAAGAATAACATCTTGACCAGGTGTCTTATTCCATATTTTTTATTTCAGAGATGTCAGCAATCAGCTCCAATCCAGATGATCCAGTGATCTGGATTCTTCTGATGGGCAGAAACGCTTCTGGGAAAAGCTCATCTGGAAACACTATACTTGGGGAAAAAAAAGTTCAAAGCCCAAAAACATAAGAAAAAAAATGATGATGAAGTTTGTGAAGAAGTAGCTCAGATCGGAGAGAAGCAGGTGTGTGTGATTGACTGTCCAGATCTTCTGGATCCAGATCTGTCTGAAGAGAAGCTGGAGATGCTGAAAGAGCAGCTGGTCTCTGGATGTTCAGCAGGTCTCAGTTCAGTTCTGCTCACCGTTCCTCTAGAGGAACCTGTGGGAAATGAGGAAGAGATCCTGTATTTCATCAAGTGTTTATTAGGTCCTGAAGTTCAGCAGTACATCATGATTCTGTTCACACATGGAGATGAGCTGGAACAAATGAAGAGGAATGGCAGCAAAGACCGTCCTCGTGTCAATTGTAAGTAGTCACTAATAAATTACTTTAATAACACAAACATGTGAGGGATTTTTCAAGTTTGAGTCGGTTGTATGTCACACTGAAAAGTGATTTGATGTTTCTGTTGTAGTTTCAGGAGATTTTCCAGCAGATGAGACTGATGTGATTCCTGGGAAGAAAGACCAGATCAGGCTGGATCTGCTGGGAAAAACTGGATCTGGGAAAAGTTCCACTGGAAACCCCATCATCGGCAGAATCCTGTTCACATTACTGAAACAGTGTCATTCAGAAACTAAACAGATCTCAGTGATCGACACACCAGCACTCGCTTGCATCAACTGTTCGTGAGTTAAAACCAAAGCTTGTTGTGATGTAAAAAGTTACAACCTGCTGCACATTAATCAATATTTGATCACTGCAGCATTAAACTTAAGTACAAAGTATACTTCGTTTTTTTAGCGTACGCACACAGTTACTTCCTTTGACTCCTACGCATACACAGGTGTTCAACGCATGCGCAGTTTTGAGCAATTTCTCTAGAAAGTTACAATCCATGTAAATATATTTGTGTTCTTTCATGCTAAAGTTGTACAAATGAGGGTACTTTCTAACCTCTTCACACGATCTCTCATCTATGTAGGCCTCCGTTGTCGCTGTAGCTTGCATGTGTTCCAGTCTGTTCTGTTTATGCAGTTTTTCTTTGATTATCTTGTAAATTGAAGCCCCCAGGGCACGGCTGCCACTTTGTGGATAAACTAATTAATGCAATAAAAAAAATTTAAAAATGTAAATGCGCATGTGCAACCTACAAAAATCAACCTACAAAAATCCGGCTGTGCACATACAGTACGCTCATACTTTTCCTGAGGACGTAATTCGTGTCGCGCGCACACGAGGGTCAGCATACAGTGCGCGTGACGCAAATTTCGTGACTAAAAAGTGAAGTATACTTTGAATTGAAAGCCTACATATAAGCTAAATATTTATGGAAAGCTCAAATCAAGAATAAAATAGCAGATTGATTGAATCACATCAGTACACTGCTGGTGTTGGTGGCAGAAGTAAGCAAGTACACGTGCAAATTAAGTCCATGCACGCAGATGTTAAAATGAAACTGTCTCTTTATTTTGTTCATCAATAAACACTGCTTCCAGTCAGCTTCCTGTGAGCTCTCGTTCTTTACTGTTCATGACACACAAGCATAAAGTTCATACCCTGCAGACAGAACAAACACTTTGTCCATAATCCATGTGAACACGGTAAGCACTCATCTGTGTGTTAAAGCACGGTCAAAAACTGTTTGCCTCCCTGCTGCCAAACACACCTGTAGTCTCATTAACACCGTGCCAATCCAACCATCTTAGAAAAGGTTCATCCTATTTTGAACTCCAAAGGTTCGATCTCTTCTAAGAGTGAGTTTTATGTTATGTGTAATGTTGTTAAATTAATGTTTATTGCACCTTTTACTGTCGTGTTGTCATGATGGTGTTTAGTGTTTGTGCGAATAATACTGTACACCATCTGTGAACAATATTTGAGAGGAACATTTGTATACATAGAAAAAGATCTTTGAGTTCAGCTCATGAAAAATGGGAGCAAAAACAAAAGTGTGGTGTTTATAATTTTGTTCAGTGTATATTGTAGTATATATTATTTTCAGCTTTAGAAATGTGATTAACTTTGATTCATCATGTGACAGATGTTAGTGCTTCTTTTGGTTGTAAATTAACATTATATCAGTTAATGAAATAGATTTTTATTGTAAATTGAAGTTAAATTTGTAAAAGTTAAAAGACCATATTTTTTTTACAGTAAATTTCTGGCAACCACAGCAGTGTTTTTTAACAGTGTGTGTTTTAGAGGTACATGACTGTACTCATAAAAATTAATGTATGTTTAGAATTAAAAGGTTTTATATGATTATAATGATATTTTTTGTAGAATTACAGTAATAAACAGTAATTAAAGGATAAGATATTACTGTTTTTTTACAGTTTATCTGTTTTTTTTTCTGACATCATTACAGACATTTTCTGGTGCCAGAAAATTACTGTTTTTTTTTTTTTTTTGTTTTTGTACATTCTTTTTTTACATTGTATGTTGATTCCCATTGACTTCATTTGTATTTTGTCCATAAAATAAATCAGCAGAAGATTATTATTATTGACAGAATGGATAACGTTTTTAAGCTTATCTCTTATGACAATGTTTCTTTGATTCTGTCTGCTGTTGTCTTGCTTTAGACTTGTGTTTCTCATTTCTGTATTCAGTGTGTGAAGCTGGTTTGATCAGAAAGCATCAGTTTCTGTGTTTGATGTGAGATCATGTGAGTTTGGTCAGTGCTGTAGTGAATAAGGTGCTTGATGACATGAGGAACATGAGGAACAAAAAGTGAAAGTAAAGTAAACTCAGCAGCTCGGGGTTTTCCAGAACCATGTGGCATATCAATAGTTTGATTTATTAATGTTTACAGTATTTGTTTTCTAAGAATCTTTCTATTGAACACGTAAACTGTCTGGATTCTGAGTTTCATTCACTAAAGATGGCAGAGGGACCTTCATCTCCTACAGGTAAGAATATCTTCACATGAACAGCGACTGTAGATTATGTCATTCTGTATTTGAACAAATATTGTCGTAGTTAAATAGATTTTTCTCTCTGATATGATAGAGTTGTTATCTGCATGTTTCTTAGATTTTTCGGGACAAGTTTGTTGTCAGTCAGGAATATTTTTAGAATGAAAAAAAGGGGAAATGTGTTATTCATTCTAATGAGGAAAATGGGGACAAATATTCAAAACTTTGCTTTTTTCAATGAAAACATGGAAACAATCTGTTATAAAATGCATTTAATTTTTGCACTTCAAATGAAGTAGTTATAAATCCAGAACTAATTTTATGTTTATCTGTAAACTACAAAAAAGAAGGCAAATGAAAATGCTTCATTTTCCTCAACTGTGGGGCACGGCATCCTTTCTGACCACATCTATAAACCCCACAATCAAGACTCATTGACACATTTTACAACAGAAGCACAGGTAAACCGGTCAGGCTGAAGGAAAAACACATTTATCACATTCACGGTACATAGTTACCGTCCTTACTATTGGTACGTCCCCTGGCGTTATTAAGGGATATGGCGGAGAATAACATGAAATATCGGGGTCTGACTTCGGTCCGATGCCAGTGCAAGCAAATGAAACCAAAGCCTAAAGGCAAAAGCAGCAAGTGTTTATTTACAATGATACAGTGGGAAACTCATACACCAAAAGATGGTATCGGAAATTTCGTACTTCCCACATCTGAAGTCGTGATACGAGCTCATCACATTCACATTTTGACCTGAGAGGATGTTCATGTCTGATTTTTTAAAGGTCCCGTTTTTCGTGTTTTTTTGAAGCTTTGATTGTGTTTATAGTGTGCAATATAACATGTTCATGTTTCGCGTGTAAAAAAGCACAGTATTTTTCACATAATTTACTTATCTGTATACCGCTGTTTCCACTGTCATAAAAACGGGCTGATGACTTCCTTGTTCTATGAAGTCCCTCCTTCAGAAATACGTAACGAGTTCTGATTGTGCCAGCGGTTCCTGTGTTGTGATTCAACAGCTTGAGCGCATCTTGCCCGGAAAGGTCACGCCTCTTACCATAACGTGGAGATGCATGCGCTCAGTGTTATTGTAAACATGTCTTTAATTTTACCCTATCAATTTGAGCCGGAATCAGACCCGGTGATTGGACTGCGGGATGAAAATAACAGCGTTTCGACGACATGGCGACAAACACACTCTACAAACGCAACTCTTGTGTATTCCTGTGGGCGGAGGTTAAGGTGCGTTCACGCGGCCTCGTAATTCCTGTAGTTACGAGATTCTAGCTTGTAAAAAGTGTTCACGTCCTCGTAGAGCTCGTAATTACAGCTGGTAAGCTGGGAGTTTTCTGAAAGCTCCCACATGTACCACGTGGCCGCTGTACCACCTGACCGCTGTAGATTCATTTAGGCGTTGATAGTGGTGCCATGGAAACGCTTAATTCCCAGTCAAAGAACGTGAACAGCTCCGAATATAACGTCACGTGTTGTCATTTCAAGATACCGGTAAATACGAGGTGACGTGAACGCAGCTTTAGTCAAAAAACTGTTTTAGTGACGTCATTAAAGAAGGAAGTAGAGGGATGTAGTCCAAACTGGCCGTTCGATGTAGGCGACTTCTGTTAAATAAAATATCTCGCTTGGCATTGAACTTTGAGCTTTAAAATTTTACAGATTTTATTTATACTCTAACAACAACATTACACACTAACTAAAGTTTGAAACATGGGATCACGAGGAACGGGACCTTTAAAACTAGGAAACTATAAGCCCATTTACGATTCCAAGAGCACGTGAAGGCTGACAGTTATCTTTCCCTGAACGAGTGAGCATCAGTAGAGATTAGCCACGAGTCGCACTGGAGTGACGCCAACTCCCCTCTCCCATTGATGACGTCATCGCCTCCAAATATGTTTGACAGGGATCAGAACCAATGGGGCAGAGCTAAGAAAGTGAAAGTAAAACTTGTAAAAATCAGCCTTAAGTGTTTCTTCTGTGCTTCTTGGCTTGTTTATTGTGTTCATTAAACTGAGCATCTCTTATCACTGTCCAGCAATAGTCTGTATGATGCAATACTGCTTCTGATTGCATCATTCGTTGTTTTGGCTAAAAAGCAGGTACCAAACCCAGTCATAGATTTATTGATAGATCCAGTCACATTTGTATTTCAGTCAGTTATGTTTTAAATAGGGATCTCTTCCCTTTATTACTCAAATCCTCTGCCAATCCCAAGTCAAGGGTCTAATACTGACCAATATATCTTTGAAAACTACAGCCAACCATCAGTTTTGGTTCCCAGTGACACAGAGTTAGTAAAGTTGGACTCCATTTATTTCAGAAGCACTTTGGCTGTAGTGTTATCAGACATGTTATGCCACACTAATGGTGTAGTAGTCTCAAATTTAACCGGGATTTTTCCCCATGAAGACACAAAGTAACTTCATATAGATTGAGAGTTTTTTGAAGGATTACAGTAATGTTCATTCCAGTGGAAATAAAGTTCACGCACACCTCCTTTAAGACTCATTTACACACTTAACAAAACAATATTAATGTTTGTTTGTGACACATAGGCATTTGTTCTCTTCTTACTATTGACCTGCAATGATCTTATTTCATATTTTTATTTCAGAAATGTCAGAGATCAGCTCCAGTCCAGATGATCCAGTGATCCAGATTCTTCTGATAGGCAGAAAGGCTTCTGGGAAAAGCTCACCAGGAAACACTATATTGGGAGAAACAAGGTTTAAAGAGTATGAGTCTGAAGTGTGTGATGGTAAAACACAGATCGGAGAGAAGCAGGTGTGTGTGATTATTTCTCCAGATCTACTGGATCCAGATCTGAATAAAGAGAAGCTGGAGATGCTGAAAGAGCAGCTGGTCTCTGGATGTTCAGCAGGTCTCAGTTCAGTTCTGCTCACTGTTCCTCTAGAGGAACCTGTGGGAAATGAGGAAGAGATCCTGGATTTCATTAAGTGTTTATTAGGTCCTGAAGTTCAGAAGTACATCATGATTCTGTTCACATATGGAGACGAACTGGAGGATCTGGAACAGACCACTGATGAACATCTAAAACAGAAAGATCGTGCTGATCTCCAGCGACTGTTGACTGAATGTGGAGGAAGATTTTACTGTTTCAATATCAAGAGTAAATCAGATGGTCAGATACAAGGACTACTGCAGAAGATTGAAGGAATAATGATGAAGAACGGAGGGAAATTTATCATGGAACGAATGAAGAGGAGCAACAGCAAAGTCAATACTGTCAATTGTAAGTTGTTTTTTTGTTGTAAATGACTTTAATAATACAAACTTATGGCAGATACATTTACATTTAACCATTTAGCAGACGCTTTTATCCAAAGTGACTTACAAATGAGGAGAGCAATAGAAGAAATCAAACCAAGTGTAGGGCAACAAGTGCTGTGACCAGTCCCGGTTTGCCCAGCACAGTATGTAGCAAGTTTTTTTATATATATATATATATATATATATATATATATATATATATATATATAAGTATTATAGTATTAATGAGTCAAGTGTTAATGAAAAAGATGTGTCTTCAGTTTCGTGAAAATGGCTGCAGCTCGGGTTGAGTTAGGCAGGTGATTCCAGCACAGTCCAGGTAAAGTCACAAGCATGTCACACTAATTTTCAATGAAGAATCATAGATTTATTTGATATTTCTAATGTAGTTTCAGAAGAATCTCCAGCTGAAGATCCAGATTCATCAGGTTCCTGAGAGGAAAGATCAGATCAGGCTGCTTCTGCTGGGAAAACAGGATCTGGAATAAGAGCCACTGGAAACACCATCATCGGAAGAAACGTGTTTGAATTCTCCATCAGCACAATCTCTGCAGAAATTACAGCTAAATGTCACAAACAAGTGCCTAATTAAACACTTCAGAATACTGGAATAAACTAAACTCATCTGAACTAAAGTATCTGTTTGAAGAGAAAAACATAAACTGTATATGAGTATTGAGAATCACAAACTCTTTGATGACCCATCAAGACAAAAGACCAGCTATAAAGTAAAAGCTATTAAATAAATGCTGTTTCATACTATTAATGCATAATCTGATTTAAGACAGACTTTTTTCATCACCATGACAGTCTTTGTTTAGTTTAATGTTCTGTGGATCAAGTAAAATATTATTAATGTGTCGAACACCAGCTGTAAACCTGGAAATATTTCTTGCTTCTTAACAATTTCAAATGAAATGAAATAATAAAAAACAAAATAATAATAATACCACATGGAACAATGGAATATTGTGTCACCTGTCATGGGTGATCTGTGTTTGTTTTGGATTTGGGTGGGTTTATCACTTTTTCTTTTTTTAGTTCTGTGACCTCATTTTCAGTTTGTTTTCTTGGTATTTTTACACCTGTTGCTCATTTCATTGATTATGTAAGGAATAATTGACGACGGCCACGATGCAAAGCGTCCGTGTATGCATTATTTTCTAATAATTTAATGTCCAGGAATCAATTATTCCGCTTATATAGGGGACCTTTAAGATGTACACACACAGAACAAAAATCAGCGAGAAACTGGACCAGATCAGCACAATGATCAATACAAAACATCTGGACATGAAAAGTCTTTGATTGACATTCAGTTCTGCTGATTTAAACCAATGAAATTCCAGAAATAATAGTCAGTTGATTCAGAGATCATACCTTAAAGTGCAATATAATAAATATCCAACGGAGGGCGCCAGCGTCCTTTTTTTTATAGCTTGGCCTTTTGTATACTAGTTGCAATTTATTATTTGCACGTAACACCATTTAGCATTTTGTACCAAGATTTTAGATTTCATGATGTTGTTGGCCCTTGAAAACAAGTCATGCACACCGTGTTCCAGCGACAGGAAGGAAGGAGCTTTGATGCAGTAAATCATCCATAGGTACACTAAAGCAGATGCATACTGTTTTGTTTTGGAACCAAGGCTCAGTCATGTGGGGTAGCAGCGCCCGCAATATGGCGGGCCGGAAGGTCCAAAAATATGGCTACCGACTTGTCGCGGGAATTCACTATACAATTGCCAGTAGCCACTGAGTTTACCACTGATAGGCCGGCGGTGCATCTGTATACACACTCTCCTCACGCAGCGAACGACTCACTTTCCTCACGCAGCTGACCACTGACTCTCCTCAGCCGGCGAATCACTTTCCTCACGCAGCTGACCACTGACTCTCCTCAGCCGGCGAATCACTTTCCTCACGCAGCCGGCGAATCACTTTCCTCACGCAGCCGGCGAATCACTTTCCTCACGCAGCGGACGAATCACTTTCCTCACGCAGCGGACGAATCACTTTCCTCACGCAGCCGGCGACTCACTTTCCTCGCGCAGCGGACGAATCACTTTCCTCACGCAGCCGGCGACTCACTTTCCTCACGCAGCCGGCGAATCACTTTCCTCACGCAGCCGGCGACTCACTTTCCTCACGCAGCCGGCGACTCACTTTCCTCACGCAGCCGGCGACTCACTTTCCTCGCGCAGCGGACGAATCACTTTCCTCACGCAGCCGGCGACTCACTTTCCTCGCGCAGCGGACGAATCACTTTCCTCACGCAGCCGGCGACTCACTTTCCTCACGCAGCCGGCGAATCACTTTCCTCACGCAGCCGGCGACTCACTTTCCTCACGCAGCCGGCGACTCACTTTCCTCGCGCAGCGGACGAATCACTTTCCTCACGCAGCGGACGAATCACTTTCCTCACGCAGCCGGCGACTCACTTTCCTCACGCAGCATTAACTCTCCTCACGTTTCTTTTCAAATACTGTGATGGTGCAATAACTAACTACATCTAGTAAAATTGATCATTTTTGTGTTGTAAATGTCATTTATTCTGAAGCAATATTCCCATCAGTGTTCTGTAAACTGTTACTGTTAAGATGTAAACTGTTAATCATCAGATTTGTATGCCCCCTTAAAGGGATAGGTCAATCAAAAATAAAAATTCTGTCATCATTGACTTACCTTCTAGTTGTTCCGAACCTGTATGAGTTTCTTTCTTCTGTTGAACTAAAAATATATTTTGAATGTCAGTAAACAAACAGCTGACTGTAGCGAGTGACTTTCATAGTAGGAAAAAAAAAAATATGGAAGTCACTGGCTACCATCAACTGGTTACTGACATTCTTCAAAATATCATCCTTTTTCTTTCTTCTGTTGAACTAAACTCATATAGGTTTGGAACAAACTAGAGTGTAAGTCAATGATGACAGAATTATCATTTAGGTTTAACTGTCCCTTGAAATTGATTGTCATGGCATTTATTTATTTATTTATTTTTTTTTTTTTTTTTTTTTTTTTTACCTATCAATCTCATGTTAATTAGAATAACTCACTCTAGGGCTTTTATTATTTTTTCCACGGCAGAGGAAACAGAATCTGCATCAGAAGTGGCATTTAGATGCATGTATAAAATTGAATATGAATGTGCAAAACAAGCATGAAAAACACTGTTTAACAACTTTACAATAAAGATCTATAAAGCTTTTGTGGATTTTACAAATTATCTTTATACAATATATACAATATTCTGAAAAAGTGACATTTCCCTTTTTGCAAAGTTCAGATGTTGACTTTAACTAAAGATAAATTTTTGATTTGCAGCTGTCATGCTTAAACACTGGTTCTGCAGATTTTTGACATTTCAAAATTGCATTGTTTTTGTAACCATTACATTAGTTTATGGTATACGTTACTTTCATGTTTTTTGTTGTTGTTGTTGTTGTTTTTTTTAATCAGCTTACAACAGATTCCTTATTTGATAACACCATTCAAAAGACCATTCACTACAAGTAACATTTTAAACAAGGCACCAACAGCTATACTGCTTGGGCCCCTAAACAGTGACTGTTTCACTGAGTCTAATGTGATGGTTACAAAAACAATGCAATTTTGAAATGTCAAAAATCTGCAGAACCAGTGTTTAAGCATGACAGCTGCAAATCAAAAATGTATCTTTAGTTAAAGTTATATATTTTATCAACATTTGAACTTTGCAAAAAGGGAAATGTCACTTTTTCAGAATATTGTATATTAAAGATAATTTGTAAAATCCACAAAAGCTTTATAGATCTTTATTGTAAAGTTGTTAAACAGTGTTTTTCATGCTTGTTTTGCAAGCATACCCTACAGTGAGTTATTCTAATTAACATGAGATTGATAGCCAAGCTT
Source organism: Megalobrama amblycephala (assembly GCF_018812025.1). Classification (NCBI taxonomy): domain Eukaryota; kingdom Metazoa; phylum Chordata; class Actinopteri; order Cypriniformes; family Xenocyprididae; genus Megalobrama; species Megalobrama amblycephala. The sequence continues at coordinate 44,221,080 of NC_063047.1, forward strand.
AGGGGAAAAGTACCTTTTTATAAAGGTAAAAAAAAAAAAAAAGCCATGACAATCAATTTCAAGGGATCGTTAAACCTGTGATAATTGATGATAATAATGATAATGATAATTCTGTCATCATTGACTTACACAGTTTGTTCCAAACCTATATGAGTTTAGTTCAACAGAAGAAAGAAAAAGGATGATATTTTGAAGAATGTCAGTAACCAGTTGATGGTAGCCAGTGACTTCCATATTTATTTTTTCCTACTATGAAAGTCACTCGCTACAGTCAGCTGTTTGTTTACTGACATTCAAAATATATTTTTAGTTCAACAGAAGAAAGAAAAAGGATGATATTTTGAAGAATGTCAGTAACCAGTTGATGGTAGCCAGTGACTTCCATATTTTTTTTTTTCCTACTATGAAAGTCACTCGCTACAGTCAGCTGTTTGTTTACTGACATTCAAAATATATTTTTAGTTCAACAGAAGAAAGAAACTCGTACAGGTTCGGAACAACTAGAAGGTAAGTCAATGATGACAGAATTTTTATTTTTGATTGACCTATCCCTTTAAGGGGGCATACAAATCTGATGATTAACAGTTTACATCTTAACAGTAACAGTTTACAGAACACTGATGGGAATATTGCTTCAGAATAAATGACATTTACAACACAAAAATGATCAATTTTACTAGATGTAGTTAGTTATTGCACCATCACAGTATTTGAAAAGAAACGTGAGGAGAGTTAATGCTGCGTGAGGAAAGTGAGTCGCCGGCTGCGTGAGGAAAGTGAGTCGCCGGCTGCGTGAGGAAAGTGATTCGTCCGCTGCGTGAGGAAAGTGAGTCGCCGGCTGCGTGAGGAAAGTGATTCGTCCGCTGCGTGAGGAAAGTGAGTCGCCGGCTGCGTGAGGAAAGTGATTCGTCCGCTGCGTGAGGAAAGTGAGTCGCCGGCTGCGTGAGGAAAGTGATTCGTCCGCTGCGTGAGGAAAGTGATTCGTCCGCTGCGCGAGGAAAGTGATTCGTCCGCTGCGCGAGGAAAGTGATTCGCCGGCTGAGGAGAGTCAGTGGTCAGCTGCGCGAGGAAAGTGATTCGCCGGCTGAGGAGAGTCAGTGGTCAGCTGCGTGAGGAAAGTGATTCGTCCGCTGCGTGAGGAAAGTGAGTCGCCGGCTGCGGAAAGTGAGTCGTCCGCTGCGTGAGGAAAGTGATTCGTCCGCTGCGCGAGGAAAGTGATTCGTCCGCTGCGCGAGGAAAGTGATTCGCCGGCTGAGGAGAGTCAGTGGTCAGCTGCGTGAGGAGAGTGTGTATACAGATGCACCGCCGGCCTATCAGTGGTAAACTCAGTGGCTACTGGCAATTGTATAGTGAATTCCCGCGACAAGTCGGTAGCCATATTTTTGGACCTTCCGGCCCGCCATACCGCAAAGCCACGAGCCATAACAGCTACATCCTGCATACTGCCCGACAGGGGCGGATCTAGAAAATTATTTATAGGGTGGCATGAGGTCTATGAGGGGTGGCAACACCAAAACAAGCGCCCATGCATAATTTTTGGAGATTTATGGCTTGACATACACAGTTGTGTTCACAAACATTGCATTACCAAAATAAATAACAAGATTTCAATATCCATCATGGCACCAAGTAAAGGCACTATATGAAAAACATCAACAGATTTAAAATGAGTCTGACCTTGTATCACTAAAGGAGATGAGCAGTTTTATTAATATTACACAGGTTACTTCGATGGCATAAATCACATGTTTTAGTGCAAGTTAAAGAACAACAAAAACTTGTTTTTTGCAAACAATATTTGAGTTTCTGTTATTAACAGAGGTGGGAATGTCTGTGTGTGTTCACCCAGAACAGCCTATCAACTACATACTCTAGCAACACCCCAGCAATTGCAGCAAGAGCCTAGCAACCACCCAGAATCTCCTAGCAACCAACTAGCAACACTTTGGCGATGACAGTGATTTTTTTCATTTTACTATTGTAAAGTGATCTGGCAGTAGATATGTATGAACTTGGTATGCACCACAATACAGTATCCTGTCAATTACAGTAAAACTAAATTCAGCATCCTCTGCACATTTGGCCAAATTTTATTACAGTATATAAGGTACTATAGCAGTGTATTGGTCTTCTGACACAAGACAGTCATTTCTCAGTTCTGCAAAATACAGTATAACAAATGGCTACAGAGAAAGTTGACAATCACAAGTTTGAGGGTGTACAACGTGATACAGTTTACTGTACATAGTGAAATTTCCCTCATCTAAAGTACTGGTACTGTGTAAATTTAAAACCCCTGTAAATTATTCATTCAGCTCTCTCTCAGATTATAACTGGTGTGTCATCAGTTTTGCTACCTAATGTAGTCATTGTTAAACGTTTTGAAAAATGTGTCTAGTTTTGAGAACTGAGCAAATGGTTTGGGAAACTGGGCCAACTGAATCACTTATAATGTGTTAGCAATCGAGAAAAGTTAAAATACATTTAGATTCTTACCTAACTAGTTCTGTGACCGGGATCTTCTTATTGATTTCATGTTACCGTTTCGTCGGATGGCAAAAAGACATTTATCCATGATGAAAGTGGAGCGGGAGGTCGGTGAATCAGCTCGCAAAATAATTACGAAAATTCAAGGACTTCTGAGTTAGCCGAGAAGCAGTAATTTTCCGATTCACGAACAAATGGAAAACAATTCGTAAGTGAACTTGGCTGCGCTGTGTTTTTGACTCCCAAAGAACCGGTCCATAAGAGTCATTTGTTAATGAAGCTGACTACATTGGGCGTGCTGCGTGCGCGTGCAACCGTCATGCAGCTTATTGAAAGACGTGTTTTTTTGCCATTATTTTGCAATAAGCTCTTTTTTATGTCATCACATTGAAGCACCGCTGCTGAAAAGTAGTAGTACTTGAAACACTGCTAACATTTATATTTTATTCTCTGATCATTTTTGGGGTGGCAGATGGGGTGGCAAAGTTTTTTCTTAGGGTGGCAGTTGCCACCCCGTGCCACCCCGGTAGATCCGCCCCTGCTGCCCGACATGCCTCATAACAATCGCTCTCACATGCATCACTGCAGAACGCCCACAAGAACATCAGCTTTTGAAACAGTTAAACTAAAAAAGTTATGAAACTGAAACTGCTGCAGGATGATGAGGTGAGCCCTTACTGTTTGAGAAAAGGATTTCCCCTAAAAACAAGACGCTGTGCTCGGATTTAGTGGGGCAAGGGTTTGGTAGTGAACCCCTGCGAAAGAGTTTTTTTTTGCAGATTTGTCCAAAAACAGAAAATTTGAAAAATTTTTGTCTAAAATAAATATTTGTAAAAAAAAATGATTCATGTTTTCATGGTGCATGATAGCTGATTAATTAGGAAGTATGGAATTAGTACATCAACACAATCTTACAATCAATAAAATCATGTGAATGTAAATGGAATTACTTTAATTAACACACTTCATCACTTCCCAATATTGCAAGGCCATGAAATGAGCTGAATTGTGGTGATTTGAGCTGAATTGGCTCAGACAGCATTGACCACCGAAACTGCCTATTGCTCAACAGAAACTTAGAAACTCTCTTTGCCATGCAGTTTGGGACTTCACGTCAAATTTAACTTATGTAAAACTTATAACTAATGTCAAATATATAGAGAACTGAAAGTAAAGGTTCAATAATACGGTTGTTTGATATGTAAGGAGATGCATGTCCTAGAAACCTTCAGATTTTGAAGAAAAAAAAAACATTTTAAAGTCATAAATTTACATGAATGTTAAGATCAGACTAAAAATCATCAGAAATTCTCTATATTGAGAACAATATATCAAATTTAACTCAGGACTCTATATATTACTCTATGGAAGTGTAAATGAGTGATTTAAGTTACTTTGTATTTTTATGCAAAGACCCTCCACTACATCTACTAACTTTCAGTAATCTGCCTATCTGTTAGGCTCATATATGCGGCTTTTTACCACAGACATGCCGAAGAGGAAAAAACACCAGTTTTGCATCATGTGATGGGCTTACCCTGCTAGACTTCACTCTAAAGCATGATGTGAGGAACTATCAGAAATTCAGATGGTGTAATAGTGAGTCATGGAACAGGTCATTGCTTACATTACCATTACATTACTAAAAAGAAGCGTTTTTCATCATTACAATTATTGTAGTATTGCATTAGCAACTTAAGAAGCAGCTTTCAACAGGCCCACTTCACAGCAATGCTTCAAACCAGCTTTAACATGAAGATACAAAGATAAAGAAACATTTATAATCATTAAACAGATGACCAGAACTACAATAACAAAGCAATATCTGAAAATCTTAATGCAAAGTTCAAAGATGAATTTATTACACAATTTGAGCTGTATAGTGGCATGTTAAAAATACGTTATACTAAAAGATTGCTTATGAGATTTCATATAATTGGGTTATATCAAATATGTCTTTATATATGTTTTATATTCATGCCATTGTTTACTTCTCAATTTACAAAATGTAGTTTCGCTGATTGTGCAATGTCATATGAATCAGCAAGCTCCAAAATGATTGTTGGTGGATGTGCAACATTTTCATCTTAATGGCCAGCCTGTGGTCAGCTGTAAAAGATGCAGAAGCAGAACAAAGTATTTTGGTGATTTTGGCTTAATTTGTGACACTTGAGGAAGCAGCTTGACCTAATATAACCTTTATATGCCATAAATATAGCATATAGAAAATGAGTGCCCAGTTTACAAGTCAAATACTTGCTTAGTCAGCTTGATATTGATGGAAAACATACAATATTGCAGCAAATATTGACATTGTCCCTCTCAGACAGATTAATGGATTTATAAATTCTGTACATCATATTTAAGGTGTGCTGGAGTGTGTTACATGAAGTGTTACATGGCTTCATCCAGCGGTTTGGAGGGTTCCCCTCAGTTAAAATCACATTTCTGAGAGGACGTCCTCCTTGATTAAAATCACACAATATAACTGAAAGGGCACTTTACTATAGTGATTAAATGGGCAGGGGCTCACTCATCTCAGTTCATCGCCATCTCACAAAGCTCCATAATAATCCATAAGCTGACTACACATTAATGAACATTAAAGCATAATCATAGATAAGCACTGGATCGCTTGCCAGTTATGTTTTGCCAATATGCTATTATTTAGGAGAAAGCTGATCATAGACCAGAAGTTATGGGCAGCTTTTTCCACTGAAAGTAGTCAGAAGGAGCAGCATGCAGGGGTTTAGTGAGGAAATTCCATGCAAGTCTCAAATAAGTCTGTGTTGACCAATCTAAGCCTTGCCCAGCATTACACACACTCCGCCAACAAGTGTTTCAGTGTTCGTCTTGTTGGCCAAGGGTGAATGTGAAAAATCTCTGTGGTTTTTAATCACCTAGAAACCACACCAGACCCTTACAGTCATCTCTGTATGAGTTTATACTCATCTGTGAGAGTCGGCTCAACACACACTTAGTGCTTCCACCATCTGCGTAAAAAGAAATGTCAGAGGTGAGACGTCTATAATTCAGTTCACTGATTTTATCTGAAAACCTTACAGAAGATTCCCACAACTGTTGGGAGGAAAAAGATAAGGTTAAAACATATAAGGCCAATTAAAAATGATATTACTTTTTTGTTAATTTTCCAGAATTTATTTATGCAGATTAACTAGAAATGTATATAAATCTAATATATTTTAAATCTATTAACATTTTAAATGTATTAATAAATTATATTTTATATATTTAGGTAGACAGAACAACAGACAGTAAGTCAACCCTCACCCCCCCAACACAGGGTTAGTTAGTTGTAACACACATGGTTTAAATACTTCCACTCACACTAGCATGAAGAAACTTACAGTATATTACAGCATATTTACTAGTTGACATATCGACAATATATAGAGAAAAAATGGTCTCGTCTATTTATCTGGTGTTCAGTGAGAGCTGTGATGGAGGGAGAGGAGTGTTGAGTTCAGCTCTGTGTTTTTATGAATGTGTTTCTTCATCTGTTTGGGTGTATTGTTTTGACCAGTGCTGTATATCTGTGTTTTACAGTTCATTGTCAAACTACAAAATCATTTAAAATTGAATTTCTAAAAAAAAAAAATGCTATTATTTTATATGAAAAAAAAGATCAGATAACATTTTAAGCTGTCAAATGGTCATGTTACAATGTGCCCCACCTATGGGGCATGTTGTCACATTTCACTTCCCTTCTTTCTGGGTAAATAAAGAAAAAAGTATATACTGTATTAATGAAACAAAGCCACATATTTGTACCAGACATGTGTGAAATTAATGTGGAATAAAAGAAATTCCCTGAATCCTCAGTAGGGGGGGCATCTCAAAGATGATCAATACAAACATCAAATGCTCAGAAACAGAGTAAAAGATGAATACCTGACATTAGGAAAATGCACATTGCTGGGCTCATCTGCACAGGATCGAGCCCTGAGTCTCCTGCAACATCTCTTTAAATACTCAGACCAAGACAGAAACTTCTTTAAAATGGAAACATGAGTTCTCAATAGTAATTTGTAGGGGTGTAACGATACGCTCAGGTCACGATACGGTACGTATCTCGATACAGAGTTCACGATACGATACATATCACGATATTTTGAACAAAAGGAAACTGAAATTCAAACAAGATTTATTCAAAAACATGAACAAATTTCAATAATTTTCCTTGTTGTACACCTAAGAGTAAACATGAACAATCCCAGCCAGCGCTCCCAGACAGGTACGTCAATGTGTTCCCTATAACATTTTCGTTGTGGTCTGTGCCAGTCTCGACGCCAGGACAAACGATTTGGGGGATATTATTTTGCGTTAAAATATTATTAATAAATGATTCATAATAAATAATATATATTTTTTAATAATTTACTTGATTTTATGTCTCAAATCCCAGTCAATTATTAACTGCAGAAAGTGAAAGTAAAAACTTACTTTGTAAAAAAACTTACATGTTGAGAGCTTCAACATGTTCTGATAACACTATTTAACCTTAATTTATTTCTTAATATTTCTCTTGTGGCCCATATTGAAAAAAAAATGAGAAGAGACATAGGTGTTACTTTTTTTTAGTAACACCTATATCTCTTCTCATTTGTTTTCAATATGTATGGGCCACAAGAGAAATATTAAGAAATAAATTAAGGTTAAATAGTTATCAGAACATGTTGAAGTAGAGCTCTCGTCGCTGAGTTTTTACTTTCACTTTAGCTGAGTTTTTCTAATTAGCTAATCTCATTGCGTCGGTTATGCATGATGCACTATAAATTTTTGCGGGGCAAATTAAATTATTAATTTAATTCTAAAAGTAGCCTAATTATTATCGTCACCGTCATCATCATCATTCAGATCATCGCAGAAGGACTTGAGATCGCTGGGCCTGGTATGTGCTATTTGTAAGTGTTGTGGGATTTGCAGCGCGTTTCACTATTTGTAAGTGTTGTGGGATTTGCAGCACGTTTCACTATTTGTAAGTGTTGTGGGATTTGCAGCGCGTTTCACTATTTGTAAGTGTTGTGGGATTTGCAGCGCATGTGTTGTCAAACTGATGAAGATGTTTTCTTTATTTGCATGTGTTTTCTTCATTTGCAGCGCGTTGAGCTCTCTCGGCCACCGTACATAATGCTCAAAATGTTAAAATGTAATTTACATTTTAAATTATTTTCGTTAAAAAAATATCTGCCGATATTCGGACTACTAACCAATCAGCAAACAGCAGCTGACTGTGACCCCAGCAGCTCCCCAGAGATCTTTGCCGCGCATACAAACAGATAATTTTTGATTGCACATTGCTAGCTAGCAATATGTCGCAGAGCTCCCTTCTTAAATTTTTTAGAAAAAAACCTCGGCTTGATGGAGAGCCGGACACAAGGCCTAACATTACACCTGATGAGGATGTTTCTCCGTCCCTGGGCCCAACATCAACAGATGTGACTCCTCCTGCACTCCTGGCTATGGAAAAAACTGTTGAATCAGAAGACACCGAAATGGCCTCCATCTCAGAGCTTAAGCCTACAAACCTTTCCACAGCAGATGAGCCTGCATGTCAGCCAAAACTGTGTGCTTTTCCAGTCACGCAAACAGTCAGTGGAAAGAGGAGGAATTTTTCTGCTAAGTGGTATAACCGGTACACTTGGTTAGAGTACAGTATCACAATGGATGCTGTTTTTTGCCATTCCTGTCGCCACTTTAACACTGATGCCAAGGAGGACAGATTCAGCAAAGCAGGACTGAGAGACTGGGGGCATCTTGGTCAGTTTTGTATAAAACATGAAGCCAGTAAAGCCCATGCTGCTGCTGTGGACCGACACAAAGGTTTCATGGCGATAAAAAGGGCTGGAAAAGGTGACATCATACATCAGGTAACAAAAGACACACAGGAGCATTTTACTGACCTGATTGAAAGAAACCGGGCACATGTCAAAGTTATCATTGATATTTTGCTTTTCTGTGCGAAACAAGGGATTGCACTGCGTGGTCACAAGGAAGACACAGAAAGTGTTAACAGAGGAAACTTTTTGGAGTTGTTTAAAGTGCTTTGTAAATATGACCCAGAGATAAAACGACGCCTTGATGAGCTTCCAGCTAATGCAAAAATGATGAGTCCAGATATTCAAAACGACCTCCTTGAAACTGCAGCATCACTTCTCAGACGAAAAAATCAGAGCAGAATTGCATGCACAGGCTGACACCTATTATGCCATTTTAGCTGATGAGTACAAGGACCTCTCAAAGAAGGAACTAATTGCTGTCTGTGTGAGGTATATATTTAATGGCAATCTAAGAGAGAGAGCTGTCGGATTTGTGGCAACAGATGATATGACATCCTCTGGCATCGCTGGCAAAATTTTGGAAGTACTGGAACCTCTGCATTTGGATCCTGAATTGTGTGTTGGTTTCAGTTTTGACGGAGCGGCAGTCATGTCAGGTGGGAGAACTGGGGTGCAGGTGCTCCTCAAAAAAACTTTCCCCCATGCAGTGTATGTACACTGCCACTCGCACCGCCTGAATCTTGTTCTTTCAACAGCCTCAAAAGTGTCTCCTACTGTGGTCACTTTTTTTGATGTTATAAATTCACTGCACCATTTCATGACTGGAGCCAACAGACACGCACGGTTTCTACAGATCCAAAAAGAGCTTCACCCCGACAAACCCTGTCTAGAGCTTGTGCACGCCACGGATATTAGATGGAGTTCAAAATCTGAGTCTGTGAGTCGAGTCTTGAAGTTGTACGACGTCATATTGGAAACACTGAGTGAGTTTGCAGAAGGCTCAGGCCAGACCAAAATAGATGCAGAGTCTCTTTTGCAACAAATACAGACCAAGAGGTTCATCTTTCTCCTTGTTGCATTTTCTAAGCTGTTTAGTGCAAGTGAATTTGTGACAAAAGGCCTACAGTCCCTATCTGTTTCTGTTACTGACTCTGTCCACATGATTGAGGGTTTAAAAGAAACTTTTACTACATTTAGGAATAACTCAGATGGGGAATTTGAAAGAATCATTGGGCTTACTGATGACGTCATGAAGAAGAACGATGTGCACAACTGGGACATAGTGGGTGCACGTAACAAAAAATTACGTGCCAGGCTTTCCGACTCGCATGTGACCTCTACAGTGGGCAGGTGTGCGCCCATTAGGAGTGACTTAGATTTGCAATCCTTGTGGATTTCCATTCTTGACAGACAGCTAATGGAACTTAACAACCGTTTTCAGAATGACTCCTACGGAATAATGAAGGCTGCTGCCTCCTTGCTGCCTGGATCTAACGCGTTTGGCCAGATGGAAATATTACAGGTACCGAGCAAGCACTATGGACTTGGAGTGGAAGGTCCTGAATTTACAGTATTTGTGCAACTGCTCAAACGAAAGGTGGATGGGGGTCACCTGTACCCATCCTTAATTGAAGTCTTAGACTCATGTGAGAAGGACGTTTTCCCCAACATGAACAGTTTACTGCGTGTTTTGATCACATTGCCTGTTACAAGCTGTTCTGTGGAGCGCTTGTTTTCAGCAGTGAACCGAATCAAATCCAGCAACAGAGCAACCATGCTCACAGAAAGACTAAATAGCCTCTCGTTGCTGACATTTGAACGAGAACTCGCAGAGACACTGGACCTGGATGAAATAATTGAGGCTTTTAAGGCCAGGCCACGCCGTCTCGCCCTTTAAGCATCACTGTAAACCCTAACGCTCAAAATAATTAATTGGTTTGAGTAGGAAAAACTTAAATTAAATGAATTAGTTCAGTGAAATTAACTTTATGAGTTTTTAGCACTTTGTTTTTCTTTCAAGTTCACATAATTGATATATTTTAAGTAAACTAAACTGTTTCATTGTTTTGAGTTTTATGAAATTGTTTATTTTAATTTAGACAAACTTAAGTTTAACTGAAACGGCTTTGATGTCTATTTCCCAGCATGCTTTGCCGATGGCACTCAAAAGGGAGAGTAAATGCTAAAATTAAGTGTAATATAAGTTTTTTTTGTGTAAGATTAATGTTAAGTGTGAGATTTAGCAGTGATTAATGTTTTGCTTATTTATGTTATGCTAATTTAGAAGAATTTCTGTTAATGTTGGCTTTATGGTGACAAGTGGTAAATGCAGCTTGATTTGAGAGCAAATGATCCCTTTATATTGTTACGCTCATACAGCTTCTGTATAACACTATTGTTAATATGTTAGCAAATTAGTATGTAAGCAGATTAGCTTTTAAAAGCTAACTGAGTTTATACTAATAAAAGTGTTCACATTGAGATCAATTGAAAGTTTTAAGTTAATTGTATGAATTAATGTACTCATACATTTTAATTGTAACTTGAAATGTTTAAGTACAAAATAAAAATCTGCTAGTTCTGCTTACTTATTCGGGTTTACAGTGTACTTCATAGATTTGAGTTATATTAATTGAATGGACTTAGTACTATTAACTTTATTTACCCAAGTTATCTTAACAATAAGTTACTGAGTTACTTGGACACAAATCAAATATTTTTTTATGCTTACATTTTTTGAGTTAATAAACTTAAAGGATTTAAGGCAATCGGTTTCCTCAAACAGTTTGAGTTGAACTAACTCATCAGGTTTTACAGTGCAGCTAACAGGCACTATGTTACGACTATGTTATTGGCGATCCTGAGTGTAATGTATATTATTCTTCTGCAAAATGGGAGTCTATGGCAGCCCTATGAGACAATGAGACATTGTACACCTGATTGCTCTCATCATGCTGATCACAAACAATATCATACATTAAGACTCCGCCCATTACAGTAGTAGCCATTTTGAAAAGTACAGTGTTCCGTTTTTTTCACTCAAATGATCTTCGGGGCGAGCCGCATAAAAGTACTGTCCCCGATTTCTGATGTTTTGTTCTTCAGGCTCTGCACTGCTCTTGGTGCTTAAATGCTTGCTGCGCTGCTGTACTTGATGTGCGCCATACTTGGTCTGCTTGCTGCTGTGCCCTGCAGAGCTTGGGCCCGTATTGCTGCTTGCAGCTATATTATTTTATATAGTTTTATGGTTATGTGGGGCATGGTTATGGTTAGGGTTAATAATTTTGCACAGTAATCTGACAATAAATGTGGCACACCCAGATTTTCATATGCACACCCAGAGTCTCTTTTCTGGCTACACTACTGATCTATACATGCAATAGACAACAAAATAATGACTAAAGGATTCTTTTCACTTAAATATAACAGATTCTCATTAATGACAACCCATCCACACAAATTAAATATAAAAGGTTTTATTTAGAAAATTAACTCAAGATATACAAAATGATTTTAAAAAAATATTACAAATACAATACAATTAAACATTTAAAAAAAATTGAAAAACATAAAAACATTGACAAAACAGTTAAAAAAGGTTAATAATGTTTTTTGGTTCATAAAACAACGTGATTAATTGTCGGTTCCATAAATTGCATTGTCTTGCATGATAATTGCGGGATGATGAGAGGAACCACATGTTGCAGAAGAAAGTTCTGATTTGCGTTCACCCGTCCATGTAGGTCCAAATCCTGCTGCAGAAAACCTTCCCAAAATCATGACACTTTCACTCACTTCTTTACACACTTTCACCAGTTTGATGCTGAACATAATGTTTCCCATTGGGCCCAAATAAATTAATCTTGCTCTCATGTGAATGTTGGGTCAGTTCTCCTCTGTCCACAGAACATGCTTCTCAGCAAAGGTCAGTCTAGCTTTATGATCTTTTCTCCTGACAAGAGTCAGGTCACTGCAGAGGGATTTCAGTGAAACTTCTCAATGGCAAGACACTGTATGCCGAGACCGATCCTAACCCTGTTGAGCAATGAACTTGAGAGCATTTCCAGCTGCAGTGTTGAGCCAATTCCCCTCTGAGAGTCTCTACATTATCCTGCCCTCTTGTTCTTACATGGACGACCAGCGTTTTGTGGTACTTGAATGAATTAGTGTCATTGTAAATGTGCAGCTATTTTAGAAATCACAGGTTTGGAACGATCAACTTCTCTTGCATTGGCTGAAATGGTCATCATGGCCTTTATCTGGAGATCAGGGGAGTGAGGTTTACACACACAGCTCTTACACACCGTTACACTGGGAGTTATCACCTGAAACTGTTTAACCAATGTGTCTTTGTATAAAAAAATACATGAACAGCAGCTTCGTTCAGTGGTTGATGTGATGAAACTCTGGATATGAAGCTGCTGAACGTCAGTCGATGAGGATCTTCAGATCTTTTGGACAGCAGATTCAGGATTCCTGAGAGAAACACTTTCAAGCTTCATTCAGAGTCTGAAGATTCAAACATCATCCGTCTGTTTCAGAAATGATCATGTGATTCAGTCAAACTCTTGCTTTGATTCACTCACATGTTTTCTGGATCATCCTCACGCTGACAGAAACATCTGAAACATCTGACAACAGAAAGAAACTGGTCAAATATTCATATATATTTAAAGTATTTTCTATTAATTCAGGACATGTTAAGACTTGTCTTCTAAGAATCATAATTTAGCTTTCACGACTTTAGAGTCTCTCTGAAACAATGAAACACTGGAGACTCACCTGTGTTTCCTTTTCTGCAGCATGAAACAGATCGAGATGATGGTAAAAAGAACGATGATTAAAAGAGCACAAAGCCACAACAGCCGATCTACACAAGCAATAAAATAAACAACACATTAAAATGATCAGACCACATGAAGGATTCAGCATGTGTTTGATTCAGTCAGCTGAACTCACGTGATTCTGGAGTTGGTGTCGGTCTCATTCCTCACTGAAAACACATTAATACTCATCATGGACTGATGCTGCAGATGCTTGAACATTCATGTGTTTAATGTGTTCATTTAAGGGACAGTTCACACAGAAATGAATCATTAAGCATCATCTGTCTATCATAATCATCATGACGAGGGTTGAAGTGTCTCTCTCACCTCTGAACACGGTCTCACGACTGTAATGATGCTGTGAAGGAAGAAAGAAGCATTAGAGCAGCAATTATATGTTCATGAAAGTTTATGCAGGGATTGTTTCAATAGCTAACAAGCATTGTTCAATACTGAAGCTACATGTTCAAAACTCTTCATACAGTCTGCGTTATCATCATGAATCTTGACCAATCAGATCATCTCACCTCAAACTCACTCAACACAACACTTCAGATGTGTCTCAAAATAAACGGACGGACGGGTTAGTCCTCCCACTCTCTGACACTCATGAACAATGATTCCCAGTTCGGTCCACATGGACTTCTGTCTCCCTGAATGTGTGAAGAGATTTGATCTTCAGTTTTGACCGATGCTTGTGAGTAACTGAATCAAACTGTGATGCTGCATGAGTTCAGTGTGTTTGTTGAACTGCAGCTCTAATGATACTTAAAAATTCAATCATCATTTCTGTCTCAATATGAAAACTGATGAATGAGTGTATTTACTCCATCAGCAGAATCACAGATGATCTCATGAATCAGATTCACACAGTCAGAAGTGACGAGACGATCAGATGATACAGACATCACTGGATACATCAGTTTGTGTGGATCTGACGGATCTGCGATCAGACGCTTATCCTGAACAAACACAAGACGATCAGAGCAGTGTGTGTCACCTCTGTATACCAGCTCTGCTCACAGTCAGGATCATTGAGTGTTTGATTCAGAATCACAGGCAGAATCACGAACACAAACCCCACTGAGGACTGAATCTCTGCACACGTCATGTTGATGATGTCCATGATCCACTGCTGAAAATAGAGTGTTTTCATTGAACAAACATTAAACCTTGTTTACACTGTTAAAGAGTTGCATTCTCTTGCTAAAAATGGCCAAAGTTTCAAAACACGAGTTGGACGAATGATGGAGTGTTTCTGTACCAAATACACTCCTTCAGATTTCCTACGTTTTAGAAAGTTTTTTTGAGTATGGCCCTGTATTACGTAATAAGGGTGGAATTCCTTGGGCATTTCTCCCGCAAGAGCACGCACACACATTAACCAGACTGAGAGAGGAAGAGTGTGCCCATCAACCAGTGTTTGGGTGGTTTTGAATTTGATTGTGCAGGTAAAAAATGGTTTGGGAGAGTAGACAATATTTGGGCTGGTTAGGGGTCAGTTGGGCAGTTTTCAAACATCTAAATTGTATAGGCTAATTTGTTAAAAAAACCAAACCCAATACTGCATCAAATCAGTCAGCATGATGTTTGGTGGCTCATTTAAATTTGCTCATTCTGACTGTGTTTGCAACAAACACAGACAAAACTAAATTCCATTAAACAAATGCCACCATAATGCTTTAGTGCTATAACTATTACTGCTCAGGCATACAAATGAAAACAGAGCATACAATCCTCAAAGGTGGTGACAATAAATATTTATACTGCAGTGCATGATGGGAGTTTTGTCCTATGGTGATACCCAGCATGCATTGCGGTGTGAAGCATTTTTCTTTTTATCACCATTGCTGAGATTCATATGCTGATTCTGTGTGTCTAAGTGATGCTGTAGTTCAATTTTTTTTAATGCACTGCATGGTTTTAAAATTACTCCTATCTGTTTGCTGCAGCACTTTCTCTTCTTTCTGAAAATGTACAAATGACAAAACATATGATCAGTTGCTTTGGATGTAATCTCACAATGACTACATCATTTAAAACCAGCTAATACCCGCTCAATATAAAGCACTGACTTCACTGCTTTCCAACAACATAGGCATTGTTGGAGAGAAAAATCTAGTCAAGAGCCCAACTTAAGCAAACGCTGATCTCATTGATGGTGGCGTATTTTTCTTTTCTTTTCTTTTCTTGACCAATAAACCTCTGTTAATTCTCAATTCTGTAGACTTGAGAAAATAAAGTCAATCTGGTTAGTAATATGTGAAGCTGGTAATGCTGTTTGTGGAGTTGTTTAATCAAATCTACAGAGATTTAATGGTTTTTATCTTCAGTTTCTTCAGTTTTTATCTAAGGCTGTGACTGAAGTTCATTGTAGTTCTTGCGTTTCTCGTTTCTTCAGTGATTCTGCTTGTTAACAGCAGGTGTTTATCATTATTGCTCAATCATCACTTAATTAGTTCTGCTGGTTCCCAAAGTTCTTCAGAATATCTTCTTCACAGAAGAAAAGAACACATACTGGTTACGAACGGGTGAGTAAATGACGACAATTTTCATTTTTGGATGGACTATACCTTTAATCTATTATAATCGATTAGTACTTGGAGACAAAGCTTTGTTAAAGTTAAAGTTAAAGCTTAAATAATAAAACAAAGATGTGACAGATACAAGTAAATGTGCAATTGTGTTACTTTAATTACAATTTTACAAAATATCCAGTATAATATGAGAAAACAGGAAAAATGTGTAGTTTGGTGTTGATAAAGGAAGTTTGAGCCTTACTGACATGGCTGTGGAGGCTGGGAAACACTGGCTATAAAATAAATTAAGA
This sequence comes from Megalobrama amblycephala, assembly GCF_018812025.1. Lineage (NCBI taxonomy): Eukaryota > Metazoa > Chordata > Actinopteri > Cypriniformes > Xenocyprididae > Megalobrama > Megalobrama amblycephala. The sequence continues at coordinate 44,237,024 of NC_063047.1, forward strand.
GTTACACAAATACTCACACCAGGCTAACTTACATGTTATCAGGGCACAGATACAGATTATTTCAGGCATTGTTGTTAACACTCTGCTGTCACCGAATGACAAAAGGTACAATACAGGCTACTACGAAAACCTCACAAAAGAGAAAAAAAAGAAAAAAAGATAAAGACATCAAATAGTAATAAATTGTACTAGCCTAGATGAGCATAGGTTATTCACTGATTGTTTGCTTTGTCTGTAATCAATCAGGCAAAACAGCACAGACGATTTATCATATTACACAATATATTCATAGTTTTGAAAACGTCAACTGTTGCAGTTAATGCTTAATATTGAATCTTCATTACTGTTTCAAAATAATCCATTAAACGAGCTCGATTTGAGCACTAATATTTTCAGTTGTCTCAAGGCCACGCTCACAACAAGGGAAATATCATGAATATTCACATAGCCTACACTCCACCCACTGCAACAGTTTTTCACAGGAACTGAATATTACACAACACCGGTATATTACACATTGACGTCAGAAGACGTGACGTTGCTTTGCTTTTCAAACCGGAAGACAGAAATTAAAAATGCAAAAATAACTAATTTCCATTTATGGATCAGTGATGTGCAGCCTATACATATCTGTTCACATCTTAGAAAATGTGTTCTGGAGTTTCCCTTTAAATATTTTAAATTTAATGATGTGCCTTTAAAGAAGTGAATATATGAAGTCTCACCTTCTATAATTTAAATAATTATGTTTAC